>NC_088212.1:18532019-18684519 GCF_036934945.1 Oncorhynchus masou masou
CTGTTTCAGAGAAGACTTAAGGCCTATTGATTTGCTCTCTGTTGGGTTGTTGTGGGTTTAGAAATGGTCATACATCTGGAATTCTAATTGGCAGGGCCAGCACTAATCTCAGGAGGTGTTGTTCACTACTGGTTCATGGTGAACTAGAAGTGGTAGGATCAGGATGTCCTTGTTGAGTGTGTGCTGTGATTCTGATCAGTGGCTGCTGGTTGGTGTTGGTTGAATGACTGTGGACAAGCTAACGCATTAATAACAGTGTTAACTCATCGGATGTGTAATTACAGTGGTGTTCAAATGAGCTGATTAGATATAATCTCCTCTAGTCTTAAATGGCCATTGGCAACACATTCCTTTTAGATTGATGAAAAAAATGGTGTTGGTTATCTCGGAGTGCACATTAAGAGCTTCCCAGCAGTGGTTGTCAGAGGAAGGCCTTCTTGCTGCCATACAAAGAAGACCCTGTCCCTTTGGGCTCGAACCAGGGACCTTCTGCACATCAACAATATGCACTCACAAAGCAGCGTTACCTATCACTCCAAAAAAGCCTTGGTCCTTGCGGCGCAAGGAATATAACTAGCTTACTTCAAGTCTCAGGGGGAGTTTCATCACTTGCACAAGGGATGCTACTAGCATACCGCCCAACAAGCTAGCAATTCCAAATGGGCTTGGCTACACAGATGGGAGGGGGGAATTGCGGTACTGTGTTTTATTTTAAATTATGTCATTTTTATGTTTTGCAGGCTAAATGTTACCAGTGCCGGCAGATCAGTTTGGAACAGTCTGAGGCCCTATTGTATTTGTGTTCTCTCTTGTAGCTATGATTCTTGATACTTTCCCACTGAGAGATAACTATAGAGGCTATGTCTTTGTGGCAATTTTTTTTTTTTTTTTTTTTTTTTACAATTTACCTTCATCTTCAGTATTCCTCCCACTAGTTCTCTGCAGTTCCTCTTGGTCTAGGGCCGTATCCACAAAGCGTCTCAGAGTAGGAGTGCTGATCTAGGATCTGTCCATATAATCATATTAATTATGAACAAAACCCCCAAAACTGATCCTAGATCAGAACTGCTACTCAGAGACGCTTTGTGGAAACGGGCCCTGATAAGTTCTGATGCATCATTATGCGTGACCTACATTTGTGGTTCTTTTGGGGGGCTACTTCCCTGGGGCCGAGCTCCCTGCCATCTTGGACCTCTATAACAGGTGGTGTCAGAGGAAGGCCCTTAAAATTGTCAACGACCGCTAAATAGTTAACCAAATAGCTATTCGGACTATCTGCTATTTACACTAACTCTTTTGATTCATCACATACGCTGCTGCTACTGCTTATTACCTATCTTGTTGCCTTGTCACTTCCGCCCTACCCATATGTCCATATTTACGTTAATTACCTCGTACCCCTGCACATCTACTCAGTACTGGTACCCTGTGTATATAAACCAAGGTATCGTTACTTTTTGTATTTATTCCTTGTGTAATTATCTTTCTATTATTTGTATATTTTTCTCTGCATTGTTCGGAAGGGTCCGTAAGTAAGCATTTCACTGTTAGTCTACACAATTTGATTTGATAGACAGTTGGGATAATGGGACAATTCTAAGTGCAACGCATTTCTCATCCCTGAATTGATGTAAGTTTTTTTCCGAGCCATATCTCGCGCCAGTTCCACAGTGTCTTAATATACACAGGAATGCTGTCCGACCCTAGTGCCAGCTGTAAGCAAGTGGAACGGATCTGCTGGCTACAGTCATGCCTGTTCTGGCCTCACCTTTCTTTACAACCATGGTGGAGAGATTTCCACTCTTGCACAGAGACCGAGCAAACAGGGGAGTGGTTACTGCACCCTCTTGCTCATGTAAATGTTATTTTCAAGTTAGCTAGAGTGGCTGTTGCAGATGGATATATAGCAGTCATGCCATGTTAAAAGTAGCTAGGAACAGTTATTCTCTACATTCAAAATAGTAATTGAAGAACTAAGCTAAGTTCCAGTAGCATTGTGTTCTAGTTAAATGAGTTTTGAAATAGAAGAGGAAGTAATGAGTAGGACCCGGAAGTTCTGAAACAGGCTATGAAGGCTAATGTCTAAATGTATCTATTACAGGAAGTGAAATGGTTCAGCCCTCACAATGTTGGAAACTGATGCCGTGGCCATATAGGCTTGGTTATATTTTGGTTTAATAGTCAGGCTGCTTGAAGACCTGAGAGCAAAGTGACCCTTTATAGCTTGTGGAGCAGCGGGACATGTCAAGGAAGTACATTCAACAACATCAGAGAGCAGTCAGAACCCATACATACAGAGGCTCCTTTTGGCATTTCAATGTCATGGTGTTGGTTTAAAGTAGGAGCAAAAAGGTGTTATACAGAGGAAACCGAAACATTGGTCCTGAATTTGGACATCTGCCTGTTCTGTTTAAGTTAACGCTGACATGAAGGCACAATGTTTTACTACCTCTTTATTATTATGATTTCTGATGATTGATCCCTAGTTATTTTTCTATTTTATCTTGACCTCATTTGTTGTTGAATGTCCATAGATGGATCAATTCTGATCAATGAATTCATTTTTTCTTAGTAACTCAACCACTGCTCAATTGTTTTTGTGCCCTATCTGCTATTGGGTTATTGCATTGGAGTGTTTCTTACAACTCATTATAATGACCTCTGTGTATTAGCCTACTTGATGACTGGGTGTGTCGTAGATGTTGCTGGCAGTAGATGTGAGCAGCAAACGTAGGCCTTTTTGTATTGCTTCAACCTGTCTACACTGCTTAAATCAATGAGCAACTCAATGTTTAGGCTAGGTAAAATATGGGGTGCTTATATTTGACCTGTTTCACACGTGTAACCTGTACAAGTGTGTGGTGTGTAATGCAAAAAACACATTTCCATATCCCACTGAGACACCCTCAGAGAGTGGGGTCACGGCATGGGATCAGCCATTATTGATGGCGACCCGGGAGCAATTAGGGTTAAATAGGGTTAAGTGCTCAAGGGCAGATCGATAGATTTTTCCTCTAGTCAGCTCTGGGATTCGAACTACCAACCTTTTTGTTACTGGCCCAACGCTCTAACTGCTAGGCTACTTGCCGGTGTAAGCTGTTTATTGAAAGTCTTGACTGAAATAATAGTGTATAGTTATTGTACTGGGACTGGGAGTACATACAGTCTTTATTCACACCCACATTTGTGTCCGCCGATCCTGATGATCACTCTTATCGCTGAATGCAGAAATGATATGACGGCAATAGATTTTATTAATTTCTCCTGGAGACCTAGTGGGCATTAGCGAGGTTCACGGCGTTGTTGTCCTTTCCGCATGATGCTTGTCTACCATTGGACACGTGTCCGAACTCCGATGAATGTAAGGCCCCTGCTGCTCAGGCAAGACTTGAGTTGAGCAGACAAGCAGTTGCCACAGGTGTCTCCAGGCGAAGAATTGAGCTGAGCAGACAAGCTGTTGCCACAGGTGTCTCCAGGGGCAGAATTGAGTTGAGCAGACAAGCTGTTGCCACAGGTGTCTCCAGGGGCAGAATTGAGTTGAGCAGACAAGCTGTTGCCACAGGTGTCTCCAGGGGCAGAATTGAGTTGAGCAGACAAGCTGTTGCCATGGACGTCTCCATGGGCAGACTTGCGGTGTGCAGCAGCACTCCACACCGTCTGACCTCGGGTCTGCACCGATGTGGAACTAACAGAGCTTTTGTGGAAACCACTGCACATTAGGAGGCTCAAGTGTAGCACTGCACAGGGAAAGGGAATCATAACATGCATAGATCTAGTTTTTATATTGCTACGTGACATGTATATGAAATTACAACACACCCAGTGACAATCATAGTTTTTCTCCATAGTTTTGAAAACTGCCTCTTAAAGGAGAAGTTAACTTAATTTGAACAGAATTTGTATTTTGGATGGAAATGGCATGTTATAGAAGTACCCAGATCCTTTTTTGCACTCATTTTTGAGAAACTTATCCCACTAGATATACTTCCTCGTGCTCGCTCAGCAGTTGTGCACACAGGTTGCACAGAGAAGTATCATTCAAGTTGCACAAAATAGAATATAACTTTGCAGATAAAGTTCGTAATGACACAATTTCATGTGTCCAACATCAAAAGGCCTGCATCACTGTACTGAGAGTGTTGTCGTGTCTAAAATGACTTATTTGGGGCGTTTGTTCATGTTTTATCTGTGCCCCAGCAACTGCTGAACGAGCACGCGGAAGTATATCGCTGGTGGGGTAAGTTTCAAGTGAGATCGCATAAAAAGTGTCTGGGCACTATAAAATATCCACACCTCTGGTATGCTCCCATGGTGATTCAGTGATCAAACTCAATTCAATATGTATTTTTTTGCGTCTGATAAGAGGGAGCATACCAGAGTTCCAGACTAGAGGTCGACCAATTAATCAGGATGGCTGATTTAATTAGGACCGATTTCAAGTTTTCATAACAATTGGAAATCAGTATTTTTGGGTGCCGATTATTATAATAATTTTTTTATACCTTTATTTAACTTAGCAAGTCAGTTAAGAACACATTCTTATTTTCAATGACGGTCTAGGAACGGTGGGTTAACTGCCTTGTTCAGGGGCAGAACGACAGATTTTCACCTTGTCAGCAGCTCCGGGGATCCAATCTTACAACCTTACAGTTAACTAGTCCAACGCCCTAACCACCTGCCTCTCATTGCACTCCATGAGGAGGCTGCCTGTTACGCGAATGCAGTAGAAGCCAAGGTAAGTTGCTAGCTAGCATTAAACTTATCTTTTAAAAAACAATCAATCAATCATAATCACTAGTTATAACTACACATGGTTAATGATATTACTAGTTTATCTAGCGTGTCCTGCATTGCATATAATCGATGCAATGCTGGGGGATGATTTAACAAAAGCGCATTTGCGGAAAAAGCACAATCGTTGGACGACTGTAACCTAACCATAAACACCAATGCCTTTCTTAAAATCAATACACAGAAGTATATATTTTTAAACCTGCATATTTAGCTAAAAGAAATCCAGCTTAGCAGGCAATATTAACCAGGTGAAATTGTCACTTCTCTTGCGTTCATTGCAATCAGAGTCAGGGTATATGCAGCAGTTTGGGCAGCCTGGCTCATTCCGAAATAATTTGCCAGAATTTTACGTAATTATGACAACATTGAAGGTTGTGCAATGTAACAAGATTATTTAGACTTAGGGATGCCACACGTTAGATAAAATACCAAACGGTTCCGTATTTCACTGAAATAATAAACGTTTTGTTTTCGAAATGATAATTTCCGGATTCGACCATATTAATGACCAAAGGCTCGTATTTCTGTGTGTTATGTTATAATTAAGTCTATGATTTGATAGAGCAGTTTGACTGAGCGACGGTAGGCACCAGCAGGCTCGTAAGCATTCATTCAAACAGCACTTTCGTGCGTTTTGCCAGCAGCTCTTCACTGTGCTTCAAGCATTGCACTGTTTATGACTTCAAACCTATCAACTCCCGAGATTAGGCTGGTGTAACCGATGTGAAATGGCTAGCAAGTTAGTGGGGTGCGTGCTAATAGTGTTTCAAACGTCACTCGCTCTGAGACTTGGAGTAGTTGTTACCCTTGCTCTGCATGGGTAATGCTGCTTTGAGGGTGGCAGTTGTCGATGTGTTCCTGGTTCGAGCCCAGGTGTGAGCGAGGAGAGGGGCGGAAGCTATACTGTTACACTGGCAATACTAAAGTGCCTAGAAGAACATCCAATTGTCAAAGGTATATGAAATACAAATAGTATAGAGAGAAATAGGCCTATAATTCCTATAATAACTACAACCTAAAACTTCTTACCTGGGAATATTGAAGATCCATGTTAAAAGGAACCACCAGCTTTCACATGTTCTCATGTTCTGAGCAAGGAACTTAAACTTTAGCTTTCTTACATGGCACATATTGCACTTTTACTTTCTTCTCCAACACTTAGTTTTTGCATTATTTAAACCAAATTGAACATGTTTCATTATTTATTTGAGGCTAAATTGATTTTATTGTATATATAATAAGTTGAAATAAAAGTGTTCATTCAGTACTGTTGTAATTGTCATTATTATAAATACAAAAACTCGGCATTGGCTTTTTTTGGTCCTCCAATAATTGGTATCGGTGTTGAAAAATCATAATCGGTCGACCTCTACTCCTGACTCCAATTAGCTTTTGGAGAAGTCATTAGCCTAGGGGTTCACATAATTTAAACAATCACAGTGTAGGTTGTAAAAAAGTATCTATTCAATATAGACAAGAAAAATACAGTTATTCGTATGTTATTAGTTTAACACACTGTGTCTGTCCATTGTTGTGACTAAGATGAAGATCAGATCAAATTTCTGACTAATTTATGCAGAAATCCAGGTCATTCCAAAGGGTTCACATAGTTTTTCTTGCCACTGTACATCCAAAATACAGATTTGGTTCAAATTAAGTGAACTTCACCTTTACCATTGCCTGATCATCCATTCCGTAGCTATTTCAGAAAGATGTTTACCATGATCTACCCTTGGGAAGACAGAGATTTACTGGGATCTGATAATCAACCTTTTCCTGTATAACATTCTCACATCATAGTTTCCAAACTGGTCAAAGCAACCTAGTTAGCCAGACGATGACTTGTTGTGACTCTATTTTGGAAACTCATTCATTTTGTTCACTGCTGGCAGCAGGCAGTCACAATCACAACAACCTGCCTGTTTTAGCGGAAGGGTGGCACATCCCCAGAGACTGATGGGCAAAGCGAGGAATTCACAGCAAACACTGGATGAGATGAGCAGTGAATGGACATCCAGACTGCATTCATCCTCATTGACTCTAAAGGCAGAATCATTTCACCCCCTGTTGTGAAGCCTGCTGATTCTCTCTCTAAAGCCATTGACCTATCCCTGGCAGGAGTCCCATGCTTCTGTACACAACGGAAGAGCAGCACAATCATTGGTGTTTATTTATGTACTCAATATCCAGTTTCAACCCCCCCTTTTCACCCATTTAGTATGGGTATGCCAGCAGCATAAAGCTTTTGTTTTCAGTTTCTCTGCAAATCTTCACTACCTCGCAGAGAAGGGGAAATGGGCTGTATCCTGTATAGGCTACCTGAGGTGTTTTGAATGCTGTGCTGTGCACAACTAGTGCCTTCCGAATAGGCTTCACTGATGCATAATGTAGCTTAGCTCATTAAGCCCCTCTGTTCAATTTTAGTTTGTAGTCAAATAATATTTCACTTTTGTTTAAATAGTCTGGTTTTCAAGGGAACCTCACTTAAATTACAAACTTAAGCTACATACACTGAACAAAAATACAGTATAAATACAACATGCAACAATTTCAAAGATTTTACTGAGTTACAGTTAATATAGGCCCTAAATTCATTCTGCCCTAATCTACGCATTTCCCATGACTGGGAATATGTATATGCATCTGTTGGTCACAGATACCTTAAAAAAAAAAAAGGTAGGAGCGTGGATCAGAAAACCAGTCAGTATCGGGTGTGACCACCATTTGCCTCATACAGCGCGACACATCTCCTTCATATAGAGTTGATCAGGCTAATGATTGTGGCCTGTGGAATGTCCCACTCCTCTTCAATGGCTGTGCGAAGTTGCTGTGTATTGGTATCCCAAAAATGCTAAATGGGTGACTTCTGGTGAGTATGCAGTCCATGGAAGAACTGGGACATTTTCAGCTTACAGCACACAGATGAGCTTCCCTGAGATGGTTTCTGACAGTTTGTGCAGAAATTCTTTGGTTATGCAAACATACTGTTTCATCAGCTGTGGGCTGGAATCAGCGACCCCGCAGGTGAAGAAGCCTGTACTTCCGGTGCTGACAGAGATGGCCGCCTCGCTTCATGTTCCTAGGAAACTATGCAGTATTTAGTTTCCTTATGTGTTATTTCTTACATTGTTACCCAAGAAAATATGATGTTTTATTACATACAGTCGGGAGGAACTATTGGAAATAGGAGCAACGTCAACTCACCAACATTAAGACCAGGAATACGACTTTCCCGAAGCGGATCCTCTGTTTGGTCCACCACTTAGGACAATGGATCAGATCCTCTGTTTGGTCCACCACTCAGGACAATGGATCGTAGGGGATCCTCTGTTTGGTCCACCACTCAGGACAATGGATCGAATCCCAGCCGGCGACACAAAACAACGGTGCTGCAGACGGAGCAGTCTTCTGGTCAGGCTCCGTAGACGGGCACATCACGCACTGCTCCTGAGCATTCTACTCGCCAATGTCCAGTCTCTTGACAACAAGGTAGACGAAATCCGATCCAAGGGTTGCCTTCCAGAGAGGCATCAGAGATTGTAACGTTCTTTGTTTCACGGAAACATGGCTCACTCGGGATACGTCATCAGTCGGTACAGCCACCTGGCTTCTTCACGCAGAAACAAACATCTCTCTGGTAAGAAGAAGGGCGGGGGTGTATGCCTTATGATTAACGAGACGTGGTGTGATCATAACCACATACAGGAACTCAAGTCATTTTGTTCACCTGACCTAGAATTGCTTACAATCAAATGCCGACCGCATTATCTACCAAGAGAAATCTCTTCGATCATAATCACAGTCGTGTATATCCCCCCAAGCAGACACATCGACAGCCCTGAAAGAACTTCATTTGACTATATGTTAACTGGAAACCACACATCCTGAGGTTGCATTTATTACAGCTGGGGATTTTAACAAGGCTAATCTGAAAACAAGGCTCCCTAATTTTATCAGCATATCAAATGCACGACCCGTGCTGGCAAAACCCTGAATCATAGAATAACAATCTTCCACGTCGCATATAAAGCCCTCCCCCGCCCTCCTTTCGGAAAATCTGACCACGACTCCATTTTGTTGCTCCAAGCCTATAGACGTAAACTAAAACGGGAAGTGCCCGTGCTCAGGTCTGTTCAACGCTGGGCCGACCAATCAGGTTCCATGCTTCAAGATTGCTTCGATCACGTGGACTGGGATATGTTCCGCATAGCGTCGGACAATAACATTGATGAATACGCTGATTCAGTGAGCGAGTTTATTAGCAAGTGCATCGGTGATGTTGTACCCACAGCATTCCCCAACCAGAAACCGTGGATTGATGGCAGTATTCGGGCAAAACTGAAAGTGCGAACCACTGCTTTTAATCAGGGTAAGGTGACCGGAAACATGACCGAATACAAAAATTTGTAAGTCGCTCTGGATAAGAGCGTCTGCTAAATGACTTAAATGTAAATGTAAACAGTTTAGCTATTCCCTCCGCAAGGCAATCAAACAAGCTAAGCGTCGGTATAGAGACAAAGTAGAGTCACAATTCAACGGATCAGACACGAGAGGTATGTGACAGGGTCTACAGTCAATCACTGACTACAAAAGGAAAGCTACCCCCTTTGCGGACCACGGTGTCTTGCTCCCAGTCAAACTAAACAACTTTTTTGCTCGCTTTGAGGACAATACAGTACCACTGACACGGCCCTCTACCAAAACCTGCGGGTTCTCTTTCACGGCAGCCAACGTGAGTAAAACATTTAAACGTGTTAACCCTCGCAAGGCTGCCGGCCTAGACAAGCCCTTAGAGCATGCGCAGACCAGCTGGCTGGTGTGTTTACGGACATATTAAATCAATCCTTATCCCAGTCTGCTGTTCGCACATGCTTCAAAAGGGCCACCATTGTTCCTGTTCCCAAGAAAGCGAGGGTAACTGAGCTAAATGACTATCGCCCCATAGCACTCACTTCCGTCGTCATGAAGTGCTTTGAGAGACGAGTCAAGGACCATATCACCTCTACCTTACCTGACACCCTAGACACAATACGATTTGCTTACCGCCCCAATAGGTCCACAGATGATGCAATCACACTGCACACTGCCATAACCCATCTGGACAAGAGGAATACATAAGTAAGAATGCTGTTCATCGACTACAGCTCAGCATTTAACACCATAGTACCCTCCAAACTCGTCACTCGTCTCGACCCCTGTCCTGTGCCACTGGGTACTGGACTTCCTGACGGGCCGCCCCCAGGTGGTGAGGGTAGGTAACAACATCTCCACCCCTCTGATCCTCAACACTGGGGCCCCACAAGGGTGCGTTCTGAGCCCTCTCCTGTACTCCCTGTTCACCCATGACTGCATGGCCATGCACGCCTCCAACTCAATCATCAAGTTTGCAGATGACACTACAGTGGTAGGCTTGATTACCAACAACGACGAGACGGCCTACAGGGAGGAGGTGAGGGCCCTCGGAGTGTGGTGTCAGGAAAATAACCTCACACTCAACGTCAACAAAACAAAGGAGATGATCGTGGACTTCAGGAAACAGCAGAGGGAGCACCCCCTTATCCACATCGACGGGACAGTAGTGGAGAAGGTGGAAAATTTTAAGTTCCTTGGCGTACACATCACGGACAAACTGAAATGGTCCACCCACACAGACAGCGTGGTGTAGAAGGCGCAGCAGCGCCTCTTCAACATCAGGAGGCTGAAGAAATTCAGCTCGTCACCAAAAGCACTCACAAACTTTTACAGATGCACAATCGAGAGCATCCTGTCAGGCTGTATCACAGCCTGGAAAGGCAACTGCTCCGCCCACAACCATAAGGCTCTCTAGAGGGTAGTGAGGTCTGCACAACGCATCACCGGGGCCAAACTACCTGCCCTCCAGGACACCTACACCACCCGATGTCACAGGAAGGCCAAAAAGATAATCAAGGACACCAACCGCCTGAGCCACAGCCTGTTCACCCCGCTATCATCCAGAAGGCGAGGTCAGTACAGGTGTATCAAAGCGGGGACCAAGAGACTGAAAAACAGCTTCTATCTCAAGGCCATCAGACTGTTCAACAGCCATCACTAACATTGAGTGGCTGCTGCCAAGATACTGACTCATCTCTAGCCACTTTAATAATGTAAAATTGATGTAATAAATGTATCACTAGCCACTTTAAACAAGGCCACTTTATATAATGTTTACATACCCTACATTACTCATCTCATATGTATATACTATCCTCTATACCAGGGGTGTCAAAGTCAAATGGACGGAGGGCCAAATAAAAAATTTAGCTACAAGCCGAGGGCCGGACTGTTCGAATGTTCATTGAAAAATTTTTAAATGACGCATATAGTCTAGTGAACCTAATTGAACCTACTGAAAACCTAACAAATATATTCCAATATGATCAGATAAATAAAGCAATATTTTCTTATGGCTCTGTCAGTAATCTTTAATTTTCAACAGACACAAAAGACAAATTTCCTTTATATAAAAATCCCCATAACATGAACATTAAATAAAAGAAACCGGTATTCAAGGCACCATCAGTAGCCTATATTTTCTATTTTGCAAAAGTGGGCTAAATTTACTTCAAAGAAAAAAACAATAATAGCAATTTTCTATCATCCACTCAACTGAAATATTTTTAAAATATAATTGGATTGAAATACAATAAAATAAAGTGCAAAAATCTATTAATCAAAAACAACACTTTGTTTAAGGAGAAGTAACATGCAGTGAAAACAAATAACAAAAACTCCTCTGTCACGCTTAGGCTGGAGTCCACTCCGCGGATGAAAATTGACAACTGGGCAATGTCAGAAATGTCGGTGCTCTCATCCACAGCCAAGGAATATGCAATGAAATCTTTTCCCTTTTTCACAAGCTGCTCTTTTAGATTGATGGACAACTGGTCTACTCTCTCGGCAATGGTGTTTCTGCTCAGACTCACATTTAAAAAGAGTTGCCTTTTTTCTGGGCAAACTTCGTCACAAACTTTAATCATGCAGTTTTTGATGAAATCCCCCTCCGTAAATGGCCGGGCTGATTTAGCGATCTCTTCTGCCAAAATAAAACTGGCCTTGACAGCAGCCTGGCCTTGTGATTTGGCTTTTTTGAACAGAGCCTGTCGAGATTTGAGGCCTCGTTTTAATTCCTCTGCCTTTTGTAGCCTTTGTTCCATGTCCATATTCTTGTTTTTGTCCGCGTGTTTCGTTTCATAATGTCGTCTCAGATTATACTCTTTCAGTACCGCCACACTTTCTCCACACAGAAGACACACAGGTTTTCCAGCTACCTCCGTGAACATATACTCCGACTCCCACCTTGTTTGAAACCCCGGTTCTCAGTGTCCACCTTCCGTTTTGCCATTTTTGATGGGTATCTGAAAGTTAATTTTACTGTGATGCTGACGACTGCTGTGCCAATAAATATTGAAATGAAGCAGCCTACTGCTCGGTGCGTCACCGTTGCATTGTGGGAAATGTAGTATTGGTGCGTGTAAAAGATCTGCGGGCTGCCGGCTTGCTGCGGTCTGCGGGCCGGTTCTAATAATAAATCAAGATCATCCCAGGGGCCGTAAAAAACCTTCTCGCGGGCCGGATGTGGCCCGCGGGCCTTGACTCTGACATATGTGCTCTATACCATCTACTGCATCTTGCCTATGCCGTTCGGCCATCGCTCATTCATATATTGTTATGTACATATTCTTATTCTTCCCTTTACACTTGTGTGTATAAGGTAGTTGTTGTGACATTGTTAGGTTAGATTACTTGTTAGATATTACAGCATGGTTGGAACTAGAAGCACAAGCATTTCGCTACACTCACATTAACATCTGCTAACCATGTGTTGGGACAAATAAAATTTGATTTGGATGTGAAGGTCCTGGGCTGGCACGGTTACATGTGGTCTGCAGTTTTGAGGCCGGTTGGACGCACTGACAAATTCTCTAAAATGACATTGGAGGTGGCTTATGGTAGAAAAATTAACATTACATTCTCTGGCAACAGCTTAGGTGGACATTCCTGCAGTCCGCATGCCAATTGCACACTCCCTCAGCACTTGAGCCATCTGTGGAATTGTGTTGTGTGACAAAACTGCACATTTTAAAGTGTCCTTTTATTTCCCCAGCACAAGGTGGACCTGTGTAATGATCATGCTGTTTAATCAACTTCTTGATATGCTACACCTGTCAGGTGGATGGATTATCTTGGTAAAGGAGAAATGCTCACAAACAAGGATGTAAACAAATTTGTGGACAAAAATCTTAGAGAAATAAGATTTCTGTGCATATGGAAATATTCTGGGATCTTTTATTTCAGCCCATGAAACATGGGACCAACACTTTACATGTTTTGTTTATTTTTGATCAGTGTATTTATTTCCTTACCTTGTTATCAGTCTATGGAAAGGAGAGACTATAGTCAACATGTTTGGGTTTGTTTACGTAGCCACTGCCACAATCCGCTAACTGTAGTTAGCAACTTCCTCCAAACTGCACACAGAGACATAAAAATGGTATCCACGAGTTCATCTGGGAAGTAGATAAATGGCTTCATTGCCGTAATCCTGAAGTATCCCCTTAAGGTCAGCGGGCTAACAGTCTTGTGTAGCACAGAAGTCCGGGTTGGTTGGTTTTGAACCCAATCGGTCACACAGGCATGCACAGTGCAGCACCGCCTGCAGTCAACTCTTAGAGGGCCGTGATGGGAGCCAGATTGTTTGGAGATCATGAGAAAACATGTAGTATTGTAAATAAACTGCTTGTTGCCATAGCAGTGGTCTATTCGGGGTGTTGGGGTTGTGGGGAATCGCTGCTCTCATAACAGTGAGCACGAGTGAGGGTACGCCTTTTGTCATGTAGTGTGTTAAGTCACCACTTAAACACTCCCAAATAAAGAGTCCCATGTGCAACACATCATTCCGCAGAAGGTTCTCTCATAAAGCTGATGTCATTGTGTCCCAGCCCCTTTGTCTGTACGGGTTGCTAAAGGATTAATTTGGGCCATGGACTTCATGCAGTTGACAATGAAAAACAGGCAGATTTGTTTTATGTACTCTACAACGTATTTTAGGTTTTGAGGGTAACCATTATTTCTATACAGTTGAAGTACAGTACATGTTATTTTTTATGAGGACCGATTACAAGGCTCTCACTCATATTATGCAGTTAAGGTGAGGTAGGTCTATCTATTATCTCACTCTGACAAAAATTCACTTTTGAAGAACACATGCACAAAATCTTCAGAGGATCTCTCATATTGATTGTTCTTCAGAATTTACGTGCTTACTATTTCTTATAGGCCGAAGTTCTGAACAAATGCAGTTGGGAGAGGTTGTGTTTCATTAAATGAAACTTCCATAGTTTGACGTGTGGTGTCTCAAAAAGTGACTTTCTAACTAGTGTTCTCTCAATTCACGCTCCCTTGATTATGAAGATTAGCGGTTCTTCTCTTAACTCTGCCTTTCTCTTCTTTCCCTCTCCTCCTCAGACTCCCAACGCTCCCATTTGTCTTCCTTCACCATGAAGCTTATGGACAAGTTCCACTCTCCCAAAATCAAAAGGACACCCTCAAAGAAAGTCAGTAAGCCGCCTTTAGAACATGGCGTCAAGACTGCGGAGAAACCTGCTAACAAGGTGTGTTTAATGTACACTGCTCAAAAAAATAAAGGGAACACTTAAACAACACCATGTAACTCCAAGTCAATCACACTTCTGTGAAATCAAACTGCCCACTTAGGAAGCAATACTGATTGACAATAAATTTCACATGCTGTTTTGCAAATGGAATAGACAACAGGTAGAAATTATAGGCAATTAGCAAGACACCCCCAATAAAGGAGTGGTTCTGCAGGTGGTGACCACAGACCACTTCTCAGTTCCTATGCTTCCTGGCTGATGTTTTGGTCACTTTTGAATGCTGGCAGTGCTTTCACTCTAGTGGTAGCATGAGAAGGAGTCTACAACCCACACAAGTGGCTCAGGTAGTGCAGCTCATCCAGGATGGCACATCAATGTGAGCTATGGCAAGAAGGTTTGCTGTGTCTGTCAGCGTAGTGTCCAGAGCATGGAGGCGCTACCAGGAGACAGACCAGTACATCAGGAGACGTGGAGGAGGCCGTAGGAGGGCAACAACCCAACAGCAGGACCGCTACCTCCGCCTTGGTGCAGGGAGGAGCACTGCCAAAGCCCTGCAAAATGACCTCCAGCAGGCCACAAATGTGCATGTGTCTGCTCAAATGGTCAGAAACAGACTCCATGAGGGTGGTATGAGGGCCCGACGTCCACCGTGCAGGACGTTTGGCATTTGCCAGAGAACACCAAGATTGGCAAATTCGCCACTGGCTCCCTGTGCTCTTCACAGATGAAAGCAGGTTCACACTGAGCATGTGACAGACGTAACAGAGTCTGGAGACGCCGTGGAGAACGTTCTGCTGCCTGCAACATCCTCCAGCATGACCGGTTTGGCGGTGGGTCAGTCATGGTGTGGGGTGGCTTTTCTTTGGGGGGCCGCACAGCCCTCCATGTGCTCGCCAAAGGTAGCCTGACTGCCATTAGGTACCGAGATGAGATCCTCAGACCCCTTGTGAGACCATATGTGGGTGCGGTTGGCCCTGGGTTCCTCCTAATGCAAGACAATGCTAGACCTCATGTGGCTGGAGTGTGTCAGCAGTTCCTGCAAGAGGAAGGTATTGATGCTATGGACTGGCCCGCCCGTTCCCCAGACCTGAATCCAATTGAGCACATCTGGGACATCATGTCTCGCTCCACCCACCAACGCCGCCACGTTGCACCACAGACTGTCCAGGAGTTGGCGGATGCTTTAGTCTGGGAGGAGATCCCTCAGGAGACCATCCGCCACCTCATCAGGAGCATGCCCAGGTGTTGTAGGGAGGTCATACAGGCACGTGGAGGCCACACACACTACTGAGCCTCATTTTGACTTGTTTTAAGGACATTACCTCAAAGTTGGATCAGCCTGTAGAGTGTTTTCCACTTTAATTTCGAGTGTGACTCCAAATCCAGACCTCCATGGGTTGATAAATTTGATTTTGTTGTCAGCACATTCAGCTGTGTAAAGAAAAAAGTATTTAATAATAATATTTAATTCATTCAGATCTAGGATGTGTTATTTTAGTGTTCCCTTTATTTTTTGAGCAGTGTATATATCTCTCCCTCTACATAGACCTCAAGCTTTTGCTGTGCCCATCTCAAAAATTGCAATTAGTTGTTGATTTATATCCTACAAGAAAACAGAGTGAGACTGAAGGCAGAGTGACAAAGCTTCATGTTATGCAATAATCACACAACCAAGATGCCATTAATAAAAGTAATGCCACGCCACCAAGTTCACGATTGTTCTCACGTTGTCTTACTATTACAGAGTCTGAGTCGGTTAGAGGAGCAAGAGAAAGACGTGGTCAGTGCCTTGCGTTACTTCAAGACCATCATTGACAAGATGGCGGTGGACAAGAAGGTGCTGGAGATGTTACCAGGCTCTGCCAGTAAGGTCCTGGAGGCCATCCTGCCTTTAGTCCAAGTGGATGCAAGGATCCAGCACAGGTGAGTCTGGCCCAGGGGAGATACACTTTCCTCATCAATCTACACACAATACCCCATAATGACAAAGCAAAACATTTTTCTATAATGTATTTTGCAAAAAACTGTTTTTCCTTTGTCGTTATGAGCTATTGTGTGTCGATTGAGGGGGGAAAAATATTGAATCAATTTTAGAATAAGGCTTTTTAATATAACAAAATGTGGAAAAGGGGAAGGGGTCTGAATACTTTCTGAATGCACTGTATCTGGAGCTTGTTGGCCCATTGAGGATTTTTAGACAACGCTTCAACCGTCACGAGATGAGATCCAGCCAAATGTCATTTTAAGGTTGCTGATTATATTAGTTTTAAGGTTGAAATCATGAGGAACTTTCAAAGACTGATACAGAATTGCCAACCAACCATGGAGTGTTTTTGTCAGTCTGTTAGCCCAATCTTTCCTCTGGGGTGTTCACAGCTCGGGGGTGTCCTCCTGTCTGAACCGTGTGTACCAGAGTCTGGGCAATCTCATCCGTTGGTCTGACCAAGTCATGCTGGAGGGGGTCAACCTGGAAGATAAAGAAACCATCGTTACCGTCACCACTGTGATCAAGGCAGTGCTTGATGGTGTTAAGGTAATGTTAGCATACCAGACTGTCACCACTGTGATCAAGGTAGTGCTTGGCGGTGCTAAGGAAAAGTTAGCATTCCAGAAAACAAGTAAACATGAAATATGATAAATCGCAGATTATGTGTACCATTTAATGCACATTATGGTTTTTGGGGAAATGGTAGCCAGCCGAGTACTTAGTACTCTCTCGGTAAGAGATGGTAAAAATGGCTATTAAGTTGTCTAGCATTTATTAACTGCACACGGTGATTGTTCACAGGAGCTAGTGAAACTAACCATAGAGAAACAGGAGCATCCTTCCCCCACGTCTCCTGTCAAACCAGTGCCAGTGGCCACCCCACCCGAGAGGTGAGTGAGCCACGGAGGGCATCAATACACTCCTCCACTAACCTCATTTTCTCATATGTTCAGTAAATACAGTGGGGCAAAAAAGTATTTAGTCAGCCACCAATTGTGCAAGTTCTCCCACTTAAAAATATGAGAGGCCTGTAATTTTCATCATAGGTACACTTCAACTATGACAGACAAAGTAAGTATTTGGTCACCTACAAACAAGCAAGATTTCTGGCTCTCACAGACCTGTAACTTCTTCAAGAGGCTCCTCTGTCCTCCACTCGTTACCTGTATTAATGGCACCTGTTTGAACTTGTTATCAGTGTAAAAGACACCTGTCCACAACCTCAAACAGTCACACTCCAAACGCCACTATGGCCAAGACCAAAGAGCTGTCAAAGGACACCAGAAACAAAATTGTAGACCTGCACCAGGCTGGGAAGACTGAATCTGCAATAGGTAAACAGCTTGGTTTGAAGAAATCAACTGTGGGAGCAATTATTAGGAAATGGAAGACATACAAGACCACTGATAATCTCCCTCGATCTGGGGCTCCACGCAAGATCTCACCCCGTGGGGTCAAAATGATCACAAGAACAGTGAGCAAAAATCCCAGAACCACACGGGGGGACCTAGTGAATGACCTGCAGAGAGCTGGGACCAAAGTAATAAAGCCTACCATCAGTAACACACTACGCCGCCAGGGACTCAAATCCTGCAGTGCCAGACGTGTCCCCCAGTACATGTCCAAGCCCGTCTGAAGTTTGCTAGAGAGCATTTGGATGATCCAGAAGAAGATTAGGAGAATGTCATATGGTCAGATGAAACCAAAATATAACTTTTTGGTAAAAACTCAACTCGTCGTGTTTGGAGGACAAAGAATGCTGAGTTGCATGCCAAGAACACCATACCTACTGTGAAGCATGGGGGTGGAAACATCCTGCTTTGTGGCTGTTTTTCTGCAAAGGGACCAGGACGACTGATCCGTGTAAAGGAAAGAATGAATGGGGCCATGTATCGTGAGATTTTGAGTGAAAACCTCCTTCCATCAGCAAGGGCATTGAAGATTAAACGTGGCTGGGTCTTTCAGCATGACAATGATCCCAAACACACCGCCCGGGCATGAAGGAGTGGCTTTGTAAGAAGCATTTCAAGGTCCTGGAGTGGCCTAGCCAGTCCAGATCTCAACCCCATAGAAAATCTTTGGAGGGAGTTGAAAGTCCGTGTTGCCCAGCAACAGCCCCAAAACATCACTGCTCTAGAGGAGATCTGCATGGAGGAATGGGCCAAAATACCAGCAACAGTGTGTGAAAACCTTGTGAAGACTTACAGAAAATGTTTGACCTCTGTCATTGCCAACAAAGGGTATATAACAAAGTATTGAGAAACTTTTGTTATTGACCAAATACTTATTTTCCACCATAATTTGCAAATAAATTCATTAAAAATCTGGATTTTATTTTCTAATTTTGTCTGTCATAGTTGAAGTGTACCTACAGTGCCTTGCGAATGTATTCGGCCCCCTTGAACTTTGCGACCTTTTGCCACATTTCAGGCTTCAAACATAAAGAGATAAAACTGTATTTTTTGTGAAGAATCAACAACAAGTGGGACACAATCATGAAGTGGAACGACATTTATTGGATATTTCAAACTTTTTTAACAAATCAAAAACTGAAAAATTGGGCGTGCAAAATTATTCAGCCCCCTTGAGTTAATACTTTGTAGTGCCACCTTTGTAGTGCCACCAGCTGTAAGTCGCTTGGGGTATGTCTATCAGTTTTGCACATCGAGAGACTGAATTTTTTCCCATTCCTCCTTGCAAAACAGCTCGAGCTCAGTGAGGTTGGATGGAGAGCATTTGTGAACAGCAGTTTTCATTTCTTTCCACAGATTCTCGATTGGATTCAGGTCTGGACTTTGACTTGTCCATTCTAACACCTGGATATGTTTATTTTTGAACCATTCCATTGTAGATTTTGCTTTATGTTTTGGATCATTGTCTTGTTGGAAGACAAATCTCCGTCCCAGTCTTAGGTCTTTTGCAGACTCCATCAGGTTTTCTTCCAGAATGGTCCTGTATTTGGCTCCATCCATCTTCCCATCAATGTTAACCATCTTCCCTGTCCCTGCTGAAGAAAAGCAGGCCCAAACCATGATGCTGCCACCACCATGTTTGACAGTGGGTATAGTGTTCAGGGTGATGAGCTGTGTTGCTTTTACGCCAAACATAACGTTTTGCATTGTTGCCAAAAAGTTCAATTTTGGTTTCATCTGACCAGAGCACCTTCTTCCACATGTTTGGTGTGTCTCCCAGGTGGCTTGTGGCAAACTTTAAATTACACTTTTTATGGATATCTTTAAGAAATGGCTTTCTTCTTGCCACTCTTCCATAAAGGCCAGATTTGTGCATCATACGACTGATTGTTGTCCTATAGACAGAGTCTCCCACCTCAGCTGTAGATCTCTGCAGTTCATCCAGAGTGATCATGGGCCTCTTGGCTGCATCTCTGATCAGTCTTCTCCTTGTATGAGCTGAAAGTTTAGAGGGACGGCCAGGTCTTGGTAGATTTGCAGTGGTCTGATACTCCTTCCATTTCAATATTATCGCTTGCACAGTGCTCCTTGGGATGTTTATAGCTTGGGAAATCTTTTTGTATCCAAATCCGGCTTTAAACTTCTTCACAACAGTATCTCGGACCTGCCTGGTGTGTTCCTTGTTCTTCATGATGCTCTCTGCGCTTTTAACGGACCTCTGAGACTATCACAGTGCAGGTGCATTTATACGGAGACTTGATTACACACAGGTGGATTGTATTTATCATCATTAGTCATTTAGGTCAACATTGGATCATTCAGAGATCCTCACTGAACTTCTGGAGAGAGTTTGCTGCACTGAAAGTAAAGGGGCTGAATAATTTTGCACGCCCAATTGTTCAGTTTTTGATTTGTTAAAAAAGTTTGAAATATCCAATAAATGTCGTTCCACTTCATGATTGTGTCCCACTTGTTGTTGATTCTTCACAAAAAAATACAGTTTTATATCTTTATGTTTGAAGCCTGAAATGTGACAAAAGGTGGCAAAGTTCAAGGGGGCCGAATACTTTCGCAAGGCACTGTATGATGAAAATTACAGGCATCTCTCATCTTTTTAAGTGGGAGAACTTGCACACTTGGTGGCTGACTAAATACTTTTTTGCCCCACTGTATATATCAGACTTGATGGTAATTGTACAAGATGTAAAACAACATTAGTAAACAACTTGCATACCCACAGTGCTGCTGAGCCGCCTGCCAATGAGAAGGAGAGTCTGGACAAGAGCTCAGCCACGTCCCAATCTATGGAAGCCCTGACTGAACCCACTGGAGAGGAGGAGGAGGAGGTGGTGGCCCCACCAAAACCCCCTCTCCCTGGCCTCAAGATGGCTGAACACAAGTAAGAGCTCATTTCATGGAGATAGTGTCTGTTTCATAGCTTCAATATACAGTAGTTCATCAATGGAGCCACCCTATCACTGGCCCAGACATGTCGCTTCAGGCAAGTCCAAGTCAAGTCTCCAGTATCTCACCTCTCTTTCTTCAAATGGCACAGAGCTGCATATCAACCATTCTGCAGGATACCATTCCATTCTGCAGGATACCATTCCATTCTGCAGGATACCATTCCATTCTGCAGGATACCATTCCATTCTGCAGGATACCATTCCATTCTGCAGGATACCATTCCATTCGGCAGGATACCATTCCATTCTGCAGGATACCATTCCATTCTGCAGGATACCATTGCATTCAGACTTAATAAACTGCTTCGGAATGGGAAAAGTTTAACCCCTCATAAGATAATTTAATTGACTGCTCTCAGTCACAGCACAATGCAGGGTCAAGTCTGCACTGAAGTAAATGCAGTAGCCAAGTCACAAATCACTGTTAAGCCAAGACTCAAGTCCCCAACTCTGTATACTTGTTAGGCCTGCCGATAACGCAGCACACAGCTCTCTTGAAGCCAACACCAATTTATCAACTGAAAAACATTCAATGTATACCACTCATCACATTGAATGTCCTTGGATTACAGGCCAATGTGATTGCCGCTCGTCTCTTTACAAGAAGACAAGAGAGGTACAATAGCTGGGAAACTGTGTGTTATAAGTAGTCTTGATTCTTTAGAAAGCTTTATAGACTTTGAAGGGGGTAAAAAAGGGAAGTGTCAGAAATTAGACTTCCTCTGGAGAGGTAACTGTCACGGCACCATCTCTGACGCTCTTTTCTTTTGGGAGAAACTGTGCTCTCGGCAGAGGCTGGTGAGTTTACGGCCAGAGAGTGACGACAAGGAATGGAAATGGACCAGATTCCAGAGCCCACCACAAACACACTGGACAGCAGCATATCCAGACACTTATAAATCCTTAAAGGCTCTTTGTCTTTCCTTCTCTCTGAATTTCACTTATCCCGCAACTGGTGCGAGTAGCTCTTTGAATGTCACCTTGCACACAGCAGGTGCGGGTAGCTCTCTAAATTTCACCTTGCCCACAGCAGGTGCGTGTAGCTCTCTGAAAGTCACCTTGCCCACAGCAGGGTAGCCCTCGACAGCGGTCTGTGTGTCTTACGCAGGGGCACACTGCAGATTTTGTCCTTCTTTTTTGTGGTAATTCATTTTCATTTTTATCCTCCCTGGGGACTTGCCTTGTCACCCTCACCCCACTCCCTAACTGGCATAGAGTATATCCTCCACTTCTTCATCGCCACAGCTACCTGCCTGCCCTGCATCTTGTCATTGGGCCATCTGTGTGCACTGCTGTGTGGAAACAATTCAGTAGCTGCTGCTCTCTCCATCTCTATCTGTTTGTGGAGCGGGAAAAAGCAGCCAGGCAGTGACCCGTGCACTGCACATTTTTCCCATTGTTCTGCTACTACAGAAGGCTCTCGGAAAATGTCAGATATTGTATATTAACTCTCAACCCACCCAGGCCAGTGTCAGTGCTGTCTTTTCCTATCCTCCCTCCACCATACATACTACATAATACATACTACACAGTACACACAGAAGAAGTGAATCAGTCAGTGTACTGTGGCTAGGGCTGCATGCGTGGCTTTTGGAATACTTTGCATTGATGGACATTGCACGCTGCTTCATATTTAAATGTCACCTTCTTCTCCCCCTCCAGTCCTCCTGCTCTGCCTCCAAAGAAGCGCCAGTCTGCCCCCTCACCCACCCGGGTGGCAGTAGTGGCCCCCATGAGCCGCGCCACCAGTGGCTCCAGTCTTCCCATGGGCATCGGCCTCCACAAACAGGTACAGTGACTCCAGTCTTCCCATGGGCATCAGCCTCCACAAACAGGTACAGTGACTCCAGTCTTCCCATGGGCATCAGCCTCCACAAACAGGTACAGTGACTCCAGTCTTCCCATGGGCATCAGCCTCCACAAACAGGTATAGTGACTCCAGTCTTCCCATGGGCATCGGCCTCCACAAACAGGTACAGTGACTCCAGCCTTCTCATGGGCATCGGCCTCCACAAACAGGTACAGTGACTCCAGTCTTCCCATGGGCATCAGCCTCCACAAACAGGTACAGTGACTCCAGCCTTCTCATGGGCATCGGCCTCCACAAACAGGTACAGTGGCTCCGGTCTTTCATGGGCATCGGCCTCCACAAACAGGTACAGTGACTTTGGTCTTTCATGGGCATCAGCCTCCACAAACCGGTACAGTGACTCCGGTCTTTCATGGGCATCGGCCTCCACAAACAGGTACAGTGACTCCAGTCTTCTCATGGGCATCGGCCTCCACAAACAGGTACAGTGGCTCCAGTCTTTCATGGGCATCGGCCTCCACAAACAGGTACAGTGACTCCGGTCTTTCATGGGCATCAGCCTCCACAAACAGGTACAGTGACTCCAGTCTTCCCATGGGCATCAGCCTCCACAAACAGGTACAGTGACTCCAGTCTTCTCATGGGCATCGGCCTCCACAAACAGGTACAGTGGCTCCAGTCTTTCATGGGCATCGGCCTCCACAAACAGGTACAGTGGCTCCGGTGATCGGCCTCCACAAACAGGTACAGTGACTTCGGTCTTTCATGGGCATCGGCCTCCACAAACAGGTACAGTGACTTCGGTCTTTCATGGGCATCGGCCTCCACAAACAGGTACAGTGACTTCGGTCTTTCATGGGCATCAGCCTCCACAAACCGGTACAGTGACTCCGGTCTTTCATGGGCATCGGCCTCCACAAACAGGTACAGTGACTTCGGTCTTTCATGGGCATCAGCCTCCACAAACCGGTACAGTGACTCCGGTCTTTCATGGGCATCGGCCTCCACAAACCGGTACAGTGACTCCGGTCTTTCATGGGCATCGGCCTCCACAAACAGGTACAGTGACTCCAGTCTTCTCATGGGCATCGGCCTCCACAAACAGGTACAGTGGCTCCAGTCTTTCATGGGCATCGGCCTCCACAAACAGGTACAGTGACTCCGGGCTTTCATGGGCATCAGCCTCCACAAACAGGTACAGTGACTCCAGTCTTTCATGGGCATCGGCCTCAACAAACGGGTACAGTGGAAGGAGCAGCTACACACACTGGGCCTGTGTCTGAAATGGCACCATATTCAGTATAGTGTACTACTTCTGGCCAGGCCCCATAGGGAATAAGTTGCCATTTTGGATTTTGCTATGTTTTACACCAGGGTGTGACATATATAAGCCATTTCTTGCACTGTTTCTTTTTTGCCGGCTATTATGTATTTTTCCACTAAAACGGGTCTTGTCACCACTCTGGTTGGCAGGAGTACGAGGTGGATGCCCTGCAGCGGCGCTTCTCTGGGGGCAGCCATTACTACGGAGGGGAGTCGCCGCGCATATCCCCCTGCAATAGCATGGGCAAGCTGAGCAAGTCAGACGGGCAGCTGTCCTGGACAATGGACAGTGGGCAGTGCTCATGCAACACCAGCAGTGAGGCTCTGGGTGAGTACTCAAACAGGCGTCAAAGCTCGATCTTTAACCAGAGATCCATTTTATTTTTCAAATAATGTAAACTATTTGGTGGAATGTGCTTTGTGGCTACCCGAATGGGCAAGTCAAATGTTGTCTTTAAGACAACGTTAATTTGCTTTGACTCTAGTGTTCCATTTGTAAATTTTACTTGCCCGTTTGGGCAGTATTTCGTGTAATATTCACTCAATTCCATTCCAACCTCTCCCTCCGCACGTGCTCAGTGCACACACAAGCTCCTGTTAGGTTTACAGAAATAATTGTCTATAAAAATATATGTAACTGATGGAATACACAAGCTACATTCCTTACAAATTATGACAGTTTTATCACAAATTCAAAATGGACAGGTTGATTGAAGTAGAAAAATGTGTTCCAACAACAGGCTGCAGTTTTTGAATAATTGCGTCCTGTCTATTTTCCGCTTAAGCTACTTTGCAAACGGCTAGTGCCATTTAGAATTAGTTAGCCTAGGCTATAACCCCCCAAAACATAGACAGGTTCCACACTGACAATATGCAAAAACATTAGTTTGACAAAGAGCGTATTTTCATCAGAAACATCAAGCACGCAGTGGCAAGAAAACGTACATTAACGTTCAAATGTTTGGGGTCACTTAGAAATGTCCTTCTTTTTGAAATAAAGCAAATTTTTTGTCGATTAAAATACCATCAAATTGATCAGAAATACAGCTGGAAATGGCTGATTGTTTTAATGGAACATCTACATAGGCGTAGAGGCCATTATCAGCAACCATCACTCCTGTGTTCCAATGGCACGTTGTGTTAGCTATTCCAAGTTTATAATTTTAAAAGGCTAATTGATCATTAGAAAACCATTTTGCAATTATGTTAGCACAGCTGAAAACTGTTTTGCTGATTTAAAGAATCAATAAAACTGTCCTTCTTTAGATTAATTGAGTATCTGGAGCATCAGCATTTGTGGGTTTGATTACAGGTTCAAAATGTCCAGAAACAAGAATTTCTTCTAAAACTCGTCAGTCTATTCTTGTTCTGAGAAATGAAGGCTATTCCATCTAAGAAATTGCCAAGAAACGAAAGATCTCACACAACGCTGTGTACTACTCCCATAACACAACAGCGCAAACTGTCTCTAACCAGAATAGAAAGAGGAGTGGGAGGCCCCGATGCACAACTGAGCAAGAGGACAACTACATTAGAGTGTCTCGTTTGAGAAACAGATGCCTCACAAGTCCTCAACTGGCAGCTTAATTAACTTAATGCGACGAGCAATCCCGGATCCGGGATCCTATTTATAGCCTCAAGCTCATTAGCATAACGCAACGTTAACTATTCATGAAAATCGCAAATGAAATGAAATAAATATATTTGCTCTCAAGCTTAGACTTTTGTTAACAACACTGTCATCTCAGATTTTCAAAATATGCTTTTCAACCATAGCTATACAAGCATTTGTGTAAGAGTATTGATAGCTAGCATAGCTATAAGCATAGAATTCAGCCAGCAACATTTTCACAAAAACAAGAAAAGCATTCAAATAAAATCATTTACCTTTGAAGAACTTCGGATGTTTTCAATGAGGAGACTCTCAGTTAGATAGCAAATGTTCAGTTTTTCCTGAAAGATTCTTTGTGTAGGACAAATCTCTCCGTTTTGTTCACGTTTGGCTACGAAAAAAACCTGTATCCAGTTATAGCCTCAAGCTCATTAGCGTAACGTAACGTTAACTATTTATGAAAATCGCAAATGAAATGAAATAAATATGCTAGCTCTCAAGCTTAGCCTTTTCTTAACAACACGGTCATCTCAGATTTTCAAAATATGCTTTTCAACCATAGCAAAACAAGCATTTGTGTAAGAGTATTGATAGCTAGCGTAGCATTTAGCATAGCATTTAGCGGGCAACGTTTTCACAAAAACCAGAAAAGCATTCAAATAAAATCATTTACCTTTGAAGAACTTCGGATGTTTTCAATGAGGAGACTCTCAGTTAGATAGCAAATGTTCAGTTTTTCCTGAAAGATTCTTTGTGTAGGAGAAATCGCTCCGTTTTGTACATCACTTGGCTACCAAAAAAACCCAGAAAATTCAGTCACCAAAACGCCAAACTTTTTTCCAAATTAACTCCATAATATCGACTGAAACATGGCAAACGTTGTTTAGAATCAATCCTCAAGGTGTTTTTCACATATCTCTTCATTGATATATCGTTCGTGGAAGTCTGCTTTCTTCTCTGAATTAAATGGAAAAATACTTGCAGCTGAGGTTCACGCACCAATTTCGACGCAGGACACCGGGCGGACACCTGGTAAATGTGGTCTCTTATGGTCAATCTTCCAATGATATTCCTACAAATACGTCACAATGCTGCAGACACCTTGGGGAAACGGCAGAAATTGTGGGCTCTCTGCTTGCACATTCACAGCCATATAAGGAGACATTGGAAAACAGCGCTTCAAAAATTTTGCTCATTTCCTGTTTGAAGTTTCATCTTGGTTTCGCCTGTAGCATCAGTTCTGTGGCACTCACAGATAATATCTTTGCAGTTTTGGAAACGTCAGAGTGTTTTCTTTCCAAAGCTGTCAATTGTATGCATAGTCGAGCATCTTTTCGTGACAAAATATCTTGTTTAAAACGGGAACGTTTTTTTTATCCAAAAATGAAATACTGCCCCTAGAGTTCAGAGGTTAAACTTCTTCGGGATCGGTGTCCCTTCCACGGGACGGTTGAGCTAACGTAGGCTAATGCGATTAGCATGAGGTTGTAAGTAGCAAGAAAATTTCCCAGGACATAGACATATCTGATATTGTCAGAAAGCTTTAATTCTTGTTAATCTAACTGCACTGTCCAATTTACAGTAGCTATTACAGTGAAATAATTCCATTCTATTGTTTGAGGAGAGTGCACAGTTTTGAACATGAAAAGTTATTAATAAACAAATTAGGCACATTTTGGCAGTCTCGATACAACATTTTGAACAGAAATGCAATGGTTCATTGGATCAGTCAAACTTTGCACATACACTGCTGCCATCTAGTGGCCAAAATCTAAATTGCAGCTGGGCTGGAATAATACATTATGGTTTTTCTCTTGCATTTCAAGGATGATAGTACAACAACAAAAAATACACAAGACTGGTTGGTTTTATCTTTGTATTATCTTTTACCAGATCTAGTGTGTTATATTCTTCTACATTCCTTTCACATTTCCCCAAACTTCAAAGTGTTTCCTTTCAAATGGTACCAAGAATAAGCATGTCCTTGCTTCGGGGCCTGAGTTACAGGCAGTTAGATTTGGGTATGTCATTTTAGGTGAAAATTGGGGAAAGGAGGTGGATCCTTAAGGGATCCTTAAATTCAAGGGTTCACATACTTTTTCCAACCTGCACTGTGAATGTTTACACAGTGTGTTCAATAAAGACATGAACATGTATAATTGTTTGTTATTAGTTTAAGCAGACTGTGTTTGTCTATAGTTGTGAAATAAAAAACAATACAAAAACAATCAGATAACATTTGATGACCAATTCATGCAGAAATCCAGATAATTCTAAAGGGTTCACATACTTTTTCTTCCCACTGTATGCCTACTCACCAAACAGATGTCATGGCCATAATTCATCACTATGCAGTGTTCAATGTGGAATTGTTCATCCATTTTGAAAATTCCGAAGATTAATTCGAACGTCTGTATATCGAAAAGATGACAAATGTTGGTTTGTAACCCTGAATTTTTTCTTTCATCTCAAACAAATTGAGCCCCGTTTCAAATGATCCCTCTCTGAGAATATCTGCTCCAGGCATGAGATGTGCATCACTTCACACTGGCAACTTTATTCATTTGGATAAATATTCTGTTATATTTTATTCTTATATTACATCATGTTTTTTTTACTATAAAATAGGTGTCTTGACTGTGATAAAGGCTCAGGAATTAAGAGCATCTGTCTACTAAATGAACAAAACAAGGCTATGCCTTTATACAGCCATAGAGTTCTACAAGCAGGTTACTGCCTTTATGAAGATTGTGTTTCAAGATATAATATAATAACCAGTTGATATTTTGGTTTCAATAAATTCATCTTACATGGCACTTGCTTTTTTATTGAGGCAATTTAGCTATTAGGATTTGTTTGTAATGGTTATGATAAATTACGCGCCGTTGCAATCTTATGACATCTAGAAAAATGCATCTAGCAAAATCCAGTGCGGGCCTTGTGTTCTAAAAAAATGTTTTTTTTTTCATGTGAGTACTCGAACAGTCAAAAGATTTCAAATGCTCATCCCTAACACACACACATGAAACTCACACACATAACAAACACATATGAGTTACATGTTCCTGCACTGGCTTCACAGAGGCCTGATTGGAGAGGAGCCCATTGGGTAGAGAGGATCCCATTGGTTTTCGAGAGGAGCCACTATGAGCCCATTAGGTTAGAGAGGAGCCACTATGAGCCCATTAGGTTAGAGAGGAGCCACTATGAGCCCATTAGGTTAGAGAGGAGCCACTATGAGCCCATTAGGTTAGAGAGGAGCCACTATGAGCCCATTAGGTTTGAGAAGAGCCACTATGAGCCCATTAGGTTTGAGAAGAGCCACTATGAGCCCATTAGGTTTGAGAAGAGCCACTATGAGCCCATTAGGTTTGAGAAGAGCCACTATGAGCCCATTAGGTTAGAGAGGAGCCACTATGAGCCCATTAGGTTAGAGAGGAGACACTATGAGCCCATTAGGTTAGAGAGGAGACACTATGAACCCATTAGGTTAGAGAGGAGCCACTATGAGCCCATTAGGTAGAGAGGAGCCACTATGAGCCCATTAGGTAGAGAGGAGCCACTATGAGCCCATTAGGTAGAGAGGAGCCACTATGAGCCCATTGGGTTAGAGAGTAAGTCACTATGAGCCCATTAGGTTAGAGAGGAAGTCACTATGAGCCCATTAGGTTAGAGAGGAAGTCACTATGAGCCCATTAGGCTAGAGAGGAGACACTATGAGCCCATTAGGTTAGAGAGGAGCCACTATGAGCCCATTAGGTTAGAGAGGAGCCACTATGGGCCCATTAGGTTAGAGAGGAGCCACTATGGGCCCATTAGGTTAGAGAGGAAGTCACTATGAGCCCATTAGGTAGAGAGGAGCCACTATGAGCCCATTAGTTAGAGAGGAGCCACTATGAGCTCATTAGGTAGAGAGGAACCATTATGAGCCCATTAGGTTAGAGAGGAGACACTATGAGCCCATTGGGTAGAGAGGAGCCACTATGAGCCCATTAGGTTAGAGGAGCCAATATGAGCCCATTAGATAGAGAGGAGCCGCGATGATTCCAGCAAGAGAGGCCTGTCTCTTTGATTAGGAGCACCGTGGTCACCACGGGATCACCATAGTTTGTCTTGATGTGGCAGCCACAGTGTGCGGAAACAAGCCTGCTGCTGATGCGTATAATGAGTCAACACACGCAGGCAGGAGCTTCCTGTTCCTGCCACCTCCAACAGCACAGAGCATTGTTTACGAGCTGTGACCACCATCTTGTGAGACAAGACTTCACCGAGGCTGCATCTCAATAGTCTTTAAGCAGTCTCCTCTCCTTCATCTGCATCGGTCTGGAAACAGGATAGCAGGGAGGAGGGCAATATGGTGGATGCTTACTGGGAATTTGTTGAGGAGAGGAAGCCATGCGATGCTATTGAGATGCAGCCTCAAAAAGTCTAAGCTGTAATACCACAGCTGAAACCTTTTGGGACCGAAGACAAGAAAGTGACGGTTGTCAAGGTGATAAGAACATTGCATCAGGTGGCCCTTTTCTCAGTGGAAAGAGAAGCGAGCCGTTTTGTGCCTTTTCCATTGTCATCAACGGACGTGTCATGGATCAGTTTCAAAACCAACCCTTTGAAATCCCAATATCCCACCTCACCCCCTAATGAAAATAGATTCTGCCAATGTGTTTGTTGTGCTCCTGAGTGGGTTTTTTAGAGAAAAGTACCTTTTATGCCAAAGTGACAGTGTGGCATTGTTTTCAGTGCTCTGGGGGTGACTCACCTGTCCCCCATCTCTCTCCCTCTCTCCCTCCTCCCCTCCACAGACACCACAGACCACTACGACCCGGACTACGACTTCTTGCACCAGGACCTGTCCAGCTTGGAGCAGATGACTCCTGTGCCAGTGGGAGCGTGCCTCAGCCCCCTGCCTGAGTCCCACAGCGAGTCTTCCTGCCCTGGCCCCGGTCCGCCGCTGGCACAACTCCACTTCAGCTCCCTCCAGGGCTGCGCCGTGACCTCCGCCCTGCCGCCCCCTGCCCTGCCGGAAAAGAAGCGCAGAGGTGGCGCCTGCTCAGGTTTTTCCGATGGCTCCTACTCGGGCTCATCCTGGTGCGTTTCCTTTGAGCGCCACCCATCCCAGTACGACAACCTCATGGAGGAGGACCTACCGCCTGTGCCCCCCTTTCCCCTGTTCACGCCCGACATCTTGCCCCTGTGCCACACCGCCGGGGGGTTTGTGTCTGAGTTCAGCGGCAGCGAGACGACAGACGTACCTCAGAGTCCACCGCCACTCCCTGAGAAGAAGAGCCGTCACAGTAAGTATCTGATGTCAGGGGGAGGCAGAAATAATTCATAAAAAGCCTTATACAATCTCTACTGTTACCAGAATTTTGACATTTAAGCTCCAAATACAGCAGATTAGGCCCCTTAGGTATGTCGGTAATGCACATGGAGGCCTACTGCTGTGCTATAATGATAAAACCACAGAATTAAATGGAACACATTATATTTTATCTCAGTGTAATGTTGGGGTCCCATGTTTTTTTTCCAGTAGGGGTTGTGGCTGGGTTCATACAAAACCTGGCACCCTTAAGGCGTCAGCAAGCTCCAGTTCGGCTGGCACCTAGCCAAACTCGGTTAGGTGAACCGAACGATTGTGCTCTTATACTTCCTTAAAAGACCTTCACTTGAAAAACAAGAAAAAAAGCACCAATAGTACTGTTTGTCCTTTTTTTGAGATGCCTTAGCAAGTATACACTTCCTCAAAATAGTTAGAATTAATTTTTATTTTATTTTTTATTTTTCCTTTATTTAACTAAGCAAGTCAGTTAAGAACAAATTGTTATTTTCAATGATGGCCTAGGAACAGCGGGTTAACTGCCTGTTCAGGGGCAGAACGACAGATTTGTACCCTATCAGCTCGGGGATTTGAACTTGCAACCTTTTGGTTACTAGTCCAATGCTCTAACCACTAGGTTACCCTGCCAAAAATCTGTCATTTATTTCTTGATGTTTTTGCCGAGGATATCTTCGATTATACATCTAAGATGTTTGGTGCAGTATTTTGTGAATGAAAAAGTGTGCAAGAAAAAGAGTAATCTCTTGTTGAATGACAGCAAAGACATTATTGAAGAATCCAAACTGTTGACCAATCACCGATGAAGGGGCGTAGACTTCTATGGGGTCAATTTCACGCCATATGTATTGAATTCAAGATAAAATAAATCGTGAACATGAAAAATAAAGTTGAGAATATTAACATTATATTTTCAGGACGGGTGAAATAATGGATGTTGAAATCAAAAACCCAACAATTAAAAGCAAAATGAATAGAATTGTAAACAAAAATAAGACATCAAACCCCAAAAACTTGTAAGCAAATAATTTTAAAGCGAGAGAAAAAGAGAGAAAAACTCTGACAAATGATTCCATTTTTTTTTTGAAAACTAATGCAAATATCGTTTTCGGTTAAACTTTCCCAGTAACCAATCCTATTGAATAGATTTTGCCTCCGCTCTTGCCTGAATGTACTACCTTTCGGTTACGCATCTCGTATCTTTTCTTTCACTGCCAGTCTTTTCGATTGCAAGTTTGGGCATCATTTTCACGTGAAAGGCGAGGTTTAGAGGGAGGCGTAGACAATGAGTCTCCATTGGTCCGCTAGTTTTGGAGTAACGGTTCGTCTTAACCCAATCAATGAACATGAATTACCTGTCGCACAACGTTCAGCGCAGGTGTTGGTAAATGGTTCGCCATACATCTGCGCTAAACTTTGTGCAACAGGTAATTCATATGTTTACTAAGTTGTTAGATGGTTTGTTATTAAATGTATTAGATAGACATGCTTCTAATATCTGTACATTGTTGATCCGTGACTGACATATTTTTGTTCATTGATTGGGTTAAGACGAACCATCACTCCAAAACTAGTGGACCAATGGAGACTCATTGTCTAGACCTCCCTCTAAACCCCACCCTTCAGGGAAAAATTATGCAAAAACTCGCAATCGAAAAAAGACTGGCAAAGAAACTGACATCGAAGCAAAGATACGAGTAGCGTAACCAAATGGTAGTACATGCAGGCAAGAGTTTAGGCAAAATATATTCAGTATGATTGGTTGCTGGGAAAGTTTAACCGAAAACGATTTTTGCATTTGTTTTCAAAATTCTTGGGTTTGGTTTTGATGTCTTATTTTTGTTTACAATTCTATACATTTTGCTTTCAATTGTTGGGTTTTTGATTTCAACATCCATTATTAATTTCACTCATCCTCGAAAATATAATGTTTACAATTCTCAACTTTATTTTTCCATGTTCACGATTTTTTATTTTTTTTATCAATACATATGGCGTGAAATTGACCCCGTAGACTTCGGCTACCAACTTCGGTTTGCCTCAAGAAAAAATGTTGTGCGCCCAAACAGATGACAAAAAAAACATACCCTAGTCTAAAACGTCACAAAATGTTGTCATAATATATGCACAAACTCTTCCGAACTGTTTCGGCTGGGAAGCATTTGGACACCTTTATTGGGCAGGTGTGTCCGTCTGATACATGCTTGTAATCCCTGCAGATCTGCCATACTTATTATGTTCCTATAGGATTTGGTTGTTCCATCCTGCCCTCAACCCTCTGTCTGCTAGCTAGGCCATCACAATGGAGCCAGCCATGTTGGATAGGACATGCTGCTGCTGCTGCTGAATGAGGAGCTGTTGGGAGTTCCATGCGCTTCATGTTTGTGCTGCGGGCTAGCCCTGTGTGGGTGTGTGTGGATGAGTACACAGCTAGGAGCCCTGTGCGCACACATACACACACAGAGGCCTGGAGGTTTCACTTATGCCAGCCCTGTGAGCTCACATGAAATAATGCATTTGTTGATGGAATGTGTCAGTTAATAGAGGAGGGGACTCTCCCGGCTGTGCAGGAAATGAGCTTGTGCTGATTGGCCCTCTCAGCGTATGTGTTGAAGGGTGGCCATAACTATGTAGTAATCAGGACATTTTATATGGTCAGTAGCACTATAAAGAGCTTAAAACCAGGACCAGAAGGTTTGGCTGTACTTGTGCCTCCGCTAGCCTGTTTATTTAGATTTTCAACATTTACATTTACATTTAAGTCATTTAGCAGACGCTCTTATCCAGAGCGACTTACAAATTCAACAGCAGAGCACTGTTCTAATGACTAAATGGTCAGGGTTTCTACAGGGCTAGCATTGTCATCTCCCCCAAAATACGATTTTCTTGTTTTGAAATTGTATTTAATGCACACCACGACCATTTTTAATTTTTACAATTTACAGGATTGGAAGTGAAGGGCTCCATTTAAACCAACGTTTGACATGTAGAATTTCCTCATCTGAACACTATAACAATGTGTAAACGGTTTGGGATACTCTGAAGAACACTGTCATTATCATCTGCAAGCGCATTGTCATTGTAATATCTCTGTTTTTTTTGGTCTGTGTTTGTGTGCGTGTGTGTGCGTCTGTGTGCACGTCTCACCCCCACAGTTCTGAAATACATGCAGTTTGTGGAAGACTACTCGGAGCCCCAGCCCTCAGTTTTCTACCAGATGCCACAGAGCAAGAGCATCTATGAGCAACGCAACAAGCACTTCCAGGAAGTCTACGGCTTCAATGACTCGTTTAGCAGCAGCGACTCTGTCCACGAGCCCCTCCCACCCCCGGCACTGCCACCCAAACAGAGGCAACTGGTAAACTATAGCCCCTCACCCCACACTGAAGCCACACTGAGGCCTCACACTCCCCAGTGTTACAACATGCAGTACGCCAGCCCATCCACACACCCTGTTCACACACATCCATCACTTACCAAGGCCCAATACATATGCATTTCAAGAAACTCATTTTCTTATCATATATTGTACCAAGTGTGTAGGATTGAGTGGTGAGTGAGTCCATGATGTTTTAGCCCATCTGTATAACATAGAAGAAGAAAAGCAGGGTGTTAAGTTCTAAACATCCAGAAGGCAAGCAGACTCTAGTGGTAACTCATCTCCAAACTCTACTTCAATGCATAGAGAAAACATTTTAAAAGACATGTTTTATTGTCACATACACCGGATAGGTGCAGAGAAATGTGTTGCTTTACAGGGTCAGCCATAGTAGTACGGCACCCCTGGAGCAAATTAGGGTTAAGTGCCTTGCTTAAGGGAACTTAAGCCGATTTTTCACCTTGTCGGCTCGGGTATTCGAACCAGTAGGCTACCTTTTTTGCATCATAAAAAAACATCTTAACAACAAATACAAATCAGTGCAACGGTACAATTTAAATTACTACCACTTCTCAGTAAGATTGTTTTCCGCCGGCATAAGACGATTGGCCTTTTGTGCAGACTTGTCCTCCATGATGTCCCATCTTACATCCCACCACTGTGTTTGAATTGAATTTGTTTTCATCATTTTGGCCATTTGTTAAGTTTGTTTCAGGCCTCTGCAAGGCTGTAGTAGTTTATTTCCCAGATTATATTCAATGCCATAATCTCTCTACCAGACATTCATGGTTGGAAAAAGTAATTTGCTCTGCCAGAAAAAAAAGCATGAACCCGATATAAATGAGTCAATCCATGCTCAAGGTTTATCCATATTTATGGACATTTTTAAACATATCTAAAGCGGATCAAAATGTGAGAAATGAAAATGAAACATTTCTGCAATTTTTTTCCTGTTATTTGACCTTGTGGATTACTGCATGCCCAGTTCATAGTGGGTGAGGATTAAGACCAATCACAGAATCCTCTGGGGAGCAGGGAAATAAAACAAGGATTGGTTTGAACTTAAGCTATAGATGTAGACAGGGGCACAACTTTGGTTTTATAAGTGGGAGGGACATAAACATTAAAAAAATTAAATGTATCCAGTCGGATAAACACGCCAAACAGCCTACCAGACTGCTCTGAGACGTCTGCATGGCCCTAAAGCACACAGTTGCTGTACGTAAATCTCTGTACGTAAATCTGTGGCACTCCATTTAGTATGATATATTATGTTACGTTAGGTTGCATTATGACTTGCCTAGTTAAATGAAGGTAAACTTTTTTTATATATATTTTTTTTTTTTAATGAATGGAGTAGCGATCAAAATCAAATGTTATTAGTCACATGCGCAGAATCCAACAGGTGTAGACCTTACCGTGAAATGCTTACTTTCAAGCAAGCCCTTAACCTACAATGCAGTTTTTATATATTTACTAAATAAACTAAAGTAAAAAAAAATAGGTCATTTGTAGATGTAGGTAGGGGTAAGTTGACTATGCATAGATCATACAATATCATACTAATTATAGGATGTATAGTATCAAACGTCTTACCTGGACATACAATAGCATACGAATTGGATAATATACATCTTGGTGCATGTATAGTATTATACTATTTCTCTGAGACCAGGTTGCTTGTTGTGCCTTAACAACAAAGGAGAATCATGGAAATAATTTACGTTGGCAGTTAGGGGAACTAATGACAAAGGTTAGGATAATTTATGTAAATGCTTAGGTGAAACGGGTTAAAGGGAAAATCCACTCAAACTATATTTTAGTATTTTTTTCCTTTAGTCTACTGTTGATACTTTCCACGGAAACTCTGACATTTCCGACATGGTAACTGCGTTCAACAAATCAGCAAGTCGGAAATGTTGGAGTTCCTAGTTCCGACAAGGATGTGAACGCGGACTAGTTCCCAGCAGTGTCACCGGCCACAGCATCATGATGATGCGTTTTAAATATAAAAAAATCTAAAAAAAAAAAAAACATTTTGGGGCTTCATTTTCCATTGCACTCATCAAATCTCATTCCTTTTTTCTTTTTGGAAAGCCCGGCCTCCATCAGAGCGATGCATAACACAGAGGTAACAGTAGAATATTAGAAAGCACTAGTGTGTTTCTATTTTAACGCTTTGTCTGCCGTAGCATTCTATTAGTCCATCAAGCCTATTGTTTTCTGCTGCTTCTAGATTGGGCTTAACTATCTGCGTAGACCTACGTCTTCTTTTGCTAACTAACATTTCCCACTGTACTTTCTCCCTGCTCCTCTCTTTCTACTTTCTCCTTCCCTCACACTCTCCTTTCCCCCCTTCCAGGCCTCCCACTCTGCCTCTTCCTCGTCCTCTTCTTCGTCCTCTCTCTCCTGCCACCTTCAGCAGTCGCAGGCTGCAGTGGTGGTGGAGGAGGAGACGGGGGCTGCTCTCAGCATGTCAGTCTCTAACTCCTCCCTGACCACCCCTATGGTGAGTGACTCTCAGTTGGCTTGTCTGCCTGCCTTTCTGATTCTCTGCTCTTATCACTCTCTACAGTAGACTTGGCTTTAAATAGTATTTGTTTTCTTTCTAAAACATTTTATTTAACCTGGAAAGTCACGGGCAAAGTGCGGTGCTAAATTAAATGAAAGTGTTGCACTTTGGGAACTATTTAATTGGTCCCACCGTGTCAGGCAAGCTCGATCAAGTGCATCAGAAGTATTTGAAAAGAAAACCAATACCAGTTGAAACCTTGTCTGCTCCGCCACAGACATGACTGCGCTTCTGCTTTAGAAGTATTGACACCAATACAAAAAGTTAATTTATTAGCCATTAGCCATTGTAGACATGTTCAGCTACTGATAAGGGAGTATATTGTGCAAAAAACACACACACTGGCAAACACGTTCATTCTTCACTCTCTATCAGACCCCTCAATATTTATACAGTAAATGGCAATCTCTGTTAGAGAGAAAGAGAGAAAGCATGCAGTTGTTTTCATCCAGAATTTGTGAAATGTGTTATTTATATTAGCGGAAGTCATTCATTTAAAACTGGGGCTTGAACACAATCCAGAACTATTATGATACAAACGCAGCAAATGAATGTTCTGTATTCTTCTTTGTCTAATCATTCTAGTTTTGGAGCAATGATGAGGACAATTGATCTGTTCTTGCTGAAGAACCATTGATTCTTGTTGCACCCTTTTGACTTGGTTTCAATTAAACCTATATGCATGAGATATTCAACAGATCTGTTACAAGTTACAACAAGCACATTTTGTGAATATGTAATTTTGAAGAGACTGAGTTGATTTAGCAATTCTAGTCACTGACTGACCAGTCAGATACAGACAATATAGCCTACAGTCATATTGTTCTCCGATGGCAAGTATGCCGATGCATCACTCTCAATGATCTATTTCAAAAAAGATTTGCTCTTTGACCTTGTAGATCTCTCAAGTAGCTTTTGTCTTAATCTCTCTTTCTCTTTCCTTCTCGTTTCTCGCCCTCGTTCTCTCAGCATAAGACAGTTCTCCGGTCCTATTCTCAGGACTTTGCACCTCTCTGCCAATCTTCCATTCCATATCTTCTCTTATCTGTCTCTTCCCACTCTCCCATTGTCCACCAATCACAGAGCATGGACCTAGCGGCCGCGGGCAGTGGCAGCCCTGACCCTGTGCTGGTGGCCAACGGCTCTCTGGACAGCTCTCTTGCTATCGGTCTTCTCACTGACTCTTCTTTCTCTGACACTCGTCAAACCTCTTTGGTGAGCCCTAGCTGTGTGTTGTGACAAGTGTTAGGCACTGTGCGAAAAGAAAATGGGATTGTGTTTGACAGGGGGGGTGCTATTGAAGAAGAGCACAGATCTGGAGTAGGGTATAAACATTGTTAGCAAAGGGCTGTTTCAATGTCGGTGACGTGATGTTCTTATCCTTGAAAATAGGCCAAACCCTAGGTAAAACAAGTCTGCAGCTCTATGTATGCTGTTGTGATTGGAACAGTTGGTTCTTAGTGGTTTCATTTGAGATGATATAGGTACTTGTTTGTTTTGTCCGGCTAGTTGTGAGAAGCTTTCGCATTCGGAACCACATTTGCTTTTTCCAAGCATCTGTCATTCTCGTTGCTGTCTTTCTTTTTTCCCCCGTAGAGCGAAAGCGCTAACGAGGAAGGCGGGGAGGGAGAGTACGTTAATCTGTACACATCCAGCCAAGCCAAAGGAGATGGGTTCTCCCGCCGAGTAAGTAGCCTAAGCAGAGAGGTTGCATGAGAGCGAGGAGAGAAAAGCGTGCTTTCACAGACAGTTGCACCATGACTGACAACAGACCTCACTAAGTAACCCTATCTGTATGTGACCTAACCACTCAGGATTCGTTGTGTCTCTTCGATCGCTTGGCATGCCCTGCTTTGGTAACTGCCTGTACATGACCATGTTTCTCTTCCTTTCCCCAAATCCCCTACTACTGGACTGTCCCTATTAGGTTGACCGATTATGATTTTTTCAACGCCGATACCGATTTATTGGAGGACCAAAAAAAGCCGATACCGATTAATTGTCTGAATTTATTTATTTGTAATAATGACAATTACAACAATACTGAATGAACACTTTTATTTTAACTTAGTATAATACATCAATAAAAACAATTTAGTCTCAAATAAATAATGAAACATGTTCAATTTGGTTTAAATAATGCAAAAACAAAGTGTTGCAGAAGAAGGTAAAAGTGCAATATGTGCCATGTAAGAAAGCTAATATTTAAGTTCCTTGCTCAGAACATGAGAACATATGAAAGCTGGTGGTTCCTTTTAACATGGGTCTTCAATATTCCCAGGTAAGAAGTTTTAGGTAGTTATTGTAGGAATTATAGGACTATTTCTCTCTATACCATTTGTATTTCGTATACCTTTGACTATTGGATGTTCTTATAGGCACTATAGTATTGCCAGTGTAACGGTATCGCTTCCGTCCCTCTCCTCGCCCCTACCTGGGCTCGAACCAGGGTTACATCGACAACAGCCACCCTCAAAGCATCGTTACCCATCGCTCCACAAAAGCCTTGGCCCTTACATTGCAAGGGGAACAACTACTTCAAGGTCTCAGAGCTAGTGACGTCACCGATTGAAACGCTATTAGCGCGCACCCTGCTAACTAGCTAGCCATTTCACATCGGTTACATCAGCCTAATCTCGGGAGTTGATAGACTTGAAGTCATAAACAGCTCAATGCTTGAGGCACAGCGAAGAGCTGCTAGCAAATGCAGTAGTGCTGTTTAAATGAATGCTTATGAGGCTGCTGCTGCCTACCACCACTCAGACTGCTCTATCAAATATCAAATCATAGACTTAATAATAACATAATAACACACAGAAATACAAGCCTTAGGTCATTAATATGGTCAATGTTTATTCTTTCAGTGAAATACGGAACCGTTCTGTATTTTATCTAACGGGTGGCATCCATAAGTCTATAATATTGCTGTTACATTGCACAAACTTCAATGTTATGTCATGATTATGTACAATTCTGGCAAATTAATTAGTCTTTGTTAGGAATAAATGGTCTTCACACAGTTCGCGACGAGCCAGGCGGCCCAAACTGCTGCATATACCCTGACTCTGCTTGCACTGAACGCAAGAGAAGTGACACAATTTCCCTAGTTAAAAGAAATTCATGTTAGCAGGCAATATTAACTAAATATGCAGGTTTAAAAATATATACTTGTGTATTGATTTTAAAGAAAGGCATTGATGTTTATGGTTAGGTACACATTGGTGCAACGACAGTGCTTTTTGCGCGAATGCGCTTGTTAGATCATCACCCGTTTGGCGAAGTAGGCTGTGATTCGATGAGAAATTAATGGGCACCGCATTGATTATATGCAATGCAGGACAAGCTAGATAAACTAGTAATATCATCAACCATGTACAGTTAACTAGTGATTATGTGAAGATTGATTGTTTTTTATAAGATAAATTTAATGCTAGCTAGCAACTTACCTTGGCTTCTTGCTGCACTCACGTAACAGGTAGTCAGCCTGCCACGCAGTCTCCTCGTGGAGTGCAATGTAATCGCCCACAATCGGTGTCCAAAAATGCCAATTACCTATTCTTATGAAAACTTGAAATCGGCCATTCCGATTAATCGGTCGACCTCTAGTCCCCATTCCCTACTATATGGGCCTATGTGTAGTTCTAGCTCAAAGTACATCAGTCACTCCCCTGTCATTGTCTCAAGGGGGGTTTGTCTCCAAGTGACAGTGAGACATTTTCTATCATGTTCATAAACTTGGCCTTTAAGGTCAATGGTGGTTGTCCACCTGGGTCAGGTCTGGATCGTAGTAACTAATTACAACTGGATTCATGAATGGCTCTGAGTTAAGTCTGTGTATTTAACATCTTCCAGAAGGCCTTTCATCAGGAAGGACAGCCCAATACAACGACTAAACGCTCAGCTTATTTATTCAGTCTTTCTCGCTCAAAGTTCTCCCCATTCCCCATGTTTTTAGTAAAAAGACAATCTGGACTGTCTTCTGGGATGGAGATGGGTAGATACAGTGCCTTCAGAAAGTATTTACACTTCTTCCACATTTTGTTATGTGACAGCCTGAATTTAAGGTGGATTAAATTGAGATTTTGTGTCAGTGGCCTACACACAATACCCCATAAAGTGGAATTACATTTGTAGACATTTTTACAAATTCCAAAATGTCTTAAGTCAATAAGTATTCAACCCCTTTTCTTATGGCAAGCATAAATACGTTCAGGAGTAAAAATGTGCTTAAAAAGTCACAAATTGCATTGACTCACTCTCTGCGCAATAATTGTGTTTAACATTTGAATGACTACCTCATCTCTGTACCCCGCACATACAATTATCTCTAAGGTCCCTCATGGCCAAATCTACACTGAGTTACTAACCACAATGACATTGAATGTTCCGAAGTAGCCGAGTTCTAGTTTTGACTTAAATATTCTTGAAAATCCATGGCAAGACTTGAAAATGGCTCTCAAGCAATGATCAACAACCAACTTGACAGAGCTTGAAGAATTTAAAAAAGAAAAAATTCTAAGTATTGTACAATCCCGGTATGCAAAGCTCTTAGTCTTACCCAGAAAGAATGATTCTAACATGTAACTCAGGGGGTTTGGATATTTATCTAATCAAGATATTAGTGTTTTATTTTTCTTACACATTAGTTATATTGTGTAAAAAAAAAAGAATAGACAAATCAATTTTAATCCCACTTTGTAACACAACCAAATGTGGAAAGAGTCAAGGGGTGTGAATACTTGTGTGAATACTTTCTGAAGGCACTGTATATTAAGTGTATTGTGTATTTAGTGTTGCATTTGCACTAGAGAAGTGAGGCTAGAGTTATGCATGTATCCATACCACAGGAGATTGGTGGCATCTTAATTGCGGAGGACTGGCCCATGGTAATGACTGGAGTGGAAGGTGGAATGGTATCAAATACATTAAAGATATGGTTTCATTCCATTTCTCCGTTCTAGTTGTTATTATGAGCCGTCCTCCCCTCAGCAGCCTCCACTGATCCATAGAGCGTATAATATGAATAGTGTGTGTGAACTACCAATGTCTGTTTTCCTCAAAGCTGACGGAACAACTCACTGAATACTAAGTTGAAACCTCCATGTGCTTAGACAACGTACCCACACATCTACCTTAACTAAGAAAGCATTTTCACCTTTATCTCGACCTCAGGGTCATGTTCATTTGGTACCGAACAGAAGAAAATAACCTGAAACAAGCATAGAAATAAATGTCCAATGAGAAATGCACATTTTTGTTTTCCACTGCAAATCATTGTGAAACCTTTTCTGTGCCATGCCCTAACGAACATGACCTCAGGCTGCTGGATTTGGTGCGAGACCGGTCCTAACCACTCTGTGTTGTTATCAGGATTCGTCTGCCATAGATGACTCACTGGAGGACACTGCCTCAGAGAACCCACTGTGCAATAACAAGGACATGTCCGATGACCGGTAAGAACCCATGCCATGACAGTCTGGCCTTTCTGTTTCCTTTTATTTTGAGGTTAAATAAATAATAAAATATTCTCCATTGTTCCTACTCTCCAGTGACAGAAGGAAGGATTCCCTTTGTTGTTATATTCTTTTTCTCTTTCTCACTCAGCCGAAGACAAAAGTCGTCTGAAGATGGGCAGAGTAGCGAGGAGACGGATGAGCTTTCCCTCATCGATCACATGGAGATCATGTCCCGGTTAACACTAAAGCAGGAGGTAAACGTGTCCTCGTTTTCTACTGTTGATGGTCAGCCCATTTTACCTCGCGTCTCTTTCAGATCAAGCAGTTTAATCATAGAGCAGGAGATGCCTCTTTTTATGTGATACTTCATAGGATCCTACATGGCTCTACGGTGCAACTATTTTACTCGCATATGCGCCTAGAAATAGATGTTGTCAAACGTTTTACATTTATTTTAATTTTTTACCCCTTTTTCTCCCCAATTTCGTGGTATCCAATTGGTAGTTACAGTCTTGTCTCATCGCTGCAACTCCCGTACAGAACTCAGGAGAGGCGAAGGTCGAGAGTCGTCCGTCCTCAGAAACACAACCCAGCCAAGCCGCACCGCTTCGTGACACAATGCCCGCTTAACCCGGAAGCCAGCCGCACCAATGTGTCGGAGGAAACACCGTACACCTGGCGACCGTGTCAGCATGCATTGCGCCAGGCCCGCCACAGGAGTCGCTAGAGCACGATGGGACAAGGACATCCCTGCCGGCGAAACCCTCCCCTAAACCCGGCCAACGCTGGGCCGCCCCATGGGTCTCCCGGTCAAGGCCGACTGTAACAGAGCCTGGACCCGAACCAGGATATCTCTAAGGCAGTGCCTTAGACCACTGCTCCACTCAGGAGACCCCTGTGTCCAAATTTAGCTGAAAGTCTACTAAAGTGTGACTTTGTTCTCGTGTTTCTTGGCTATTTACATTGTTTTGTTCACACACTAGGTTTTATTTCAATGTTAGTTTGAGCTTGCTCAACTGCTAGCGAAGAGACATGTCGCAGAATCTCATCTCTCACAGATAGACATGTGAGTCCCACCGTTACAATGGTAACGTCCCGCCCCTTAAAGGGGCAGCTGAAATGTTTTGTCTCTCCTAAGTGTCTCAAATATTTGAGGGTACATTGTAATTGATTCAGCATGGAACACTCCAAAAACCAAACGTTTTTCCATTTCTTAGAATAAAAACACTCTTCCTCATACTTTTATTGTGCACCTACATTTTATTTTTGTCCTCGTAAAATGTCAGCATAGATCCCTGTCCTACAAGAAGGATACTACTAATACAGAATAAGCCACCAATCAGCTGTTTACAGAGAGCTTGCCCTCTGCTGGCCCCTGCCTCTGTAACTCAAATGCAACGTCCCTGTCTGTTACTGTTACGAGGTCCAGAGCCTGCTGGTTTTCTGTTCTACCTGATAATTAATTGCACCCACCTGGTATCCCAGGTCTAAATCAGTCCCTGATTAGAGGGGAACAATAAAAAAAACACCATGGAAATTGCTTTGAAGTCTAGAGTTGATTTTGAGGGGGCTATATGATCACATTCTCACAGTAGATGATAAATATGTAGGTGAAGATCTGGAGTTAGCATGGCAAGGTCAGTGCAGCTTTAGTAGCGCCTATCTCCTTATAGAAAACCCCCTCATGGTTAGCATGAATTTTCAAAACATATTTTTCAATATTGTCAAAATGGTTTCATCAGGACAGTCACTTGTAGGGCTACACTAGGACTCCTCATGATGTCAACAATTAGGCTAATCCTCTCTCTCTGCTCTTACAACTTTATCTGTCCACATGTGATACCAGAACGATGACGGTCCAGATGTCCGAGCCGGATCGGGGGATATTTTATTAGTCCACGCCACAGAAACGGACCGCAAAGGTAATTTATGACTTCCATAGTACACCCCCCACCGTGTAGAAGCACGGTGACTAGGAAAAACTCCCTAGAAAGGCCAAAACCTAGGAAGAAACCTAGAGAGGAACCAGGCTATGTGGGGTGGCCAGTCCTCTTCTGGCTGTGCCGGGTGGAGATTATAACAGAACATGGCGAAGATGTTCAAATGTTCAGAAATGACCAGCATGGTCCAATAATAATGAGGCAGAACAGTTGAAACTGGAGCAGCAGCACGGCCAGGTGGACTGGGGACAGCAAGGAGTCATCATGTCAGGTAGTCCTGAGGCATGGTCCTAGGGCTCAGGTCCTCCGAGAGAGAGAAAAAAAGAGAGAAAGAGAGAATTAGAGAGAGCACACTTAAATTCACACAAGACACCGAATAGGACAGGAGAAGTACTACAGACATAACAAACTGAGCCCCCCGACACATAAACTACAGCAGCATAAATACTGGAGGCTGAGACGGGAGGGGTCAGGAGACACTGTGGCCCCACCCGAGGACACCCCCGGACAGGGCCAAACAGGAAGGATATAACCCCACCCACTTTGCCAAAGCACAGCCCCCACACCACTAGAGGGATATCTTCACCCACCAACTTACCATCCCGAGACAAGTGGCCCCAGTAAGCCAGTGACTCAGCCCCTGTAATAGGGTTAGAGGCAGAGAATCCCAGTGGAAAGAGGGGCCAGGCACAAAGGGCGGTTTGTTGCTCCAGAGCCTTTCCGTTCACCTTCTCACTCCTGGGCCAGACTACACTCAATCACATGACCACTGAAAAGATGAGTCTTCAGTAAAGACTTAAAGGTAGAGCCCGAGTGTGCGTCTCTTACATGGGTAGGCAGACCATTCCATTAAAATGGAGCTCTATAGGAGAAAGCCCTGCCTCCAGCTGTTTGCTTAGAAATTCTAGGGATAATTAGGAGGCCTGCGTCTTGTGACCGTAGCGTACATGTAGGTATGTACGGCAGGACCAAATCAGAGAGATAGGTAGGAGCAAGCCCATGTAATGCTTTGTAGGTTAGCAGTAAAACCTTGAAATCAGCCCTTGCCTTGACAGGAAGCCAGTGTAGGGACGCTAGCACTGGAGTAATATGATCAAATTTTTTGGTTCTAGTCAGGATTCTAGCAGCCGTATTTAGCACTAACTGAAGTTTATTTAGTGCTTTATCCGGGTAGCCGGAAAGTAGAGCATTGCAGTAGTCTAACCTAGAAGTGACAAAAGCATGGATTAATTTTTCTGCATCAATTTTGGACAGAAAGTTTCAGATTTTTGCAATGTTACGAATATGGAAAAAAGCTGTCCTTGAAATGGTCTTGATATGTTCTTCAGAAGAGAGATCATGGTCCAGAGTAACGCAGAGGTCCTTCATAGTTTTATTTGAGACGACTGTACAACCATTAAGATTAATTGTCAGATTCAACAGAAGATCTCGTTGTTTCTTGGGACCTAGAACAAGCATCTCTGTTTCGTCCAAGTTTAAAAGTAGAAAGTTTGCAGCCATCCACTTCCTTATGTCTGAAACACATGCTTCTAGCGAGGGCAATTTTGGGGCTTCACCATGTTTCATTGAAATGTACAGATGTGTGTCATCCACATAGCAGTGAAAGTTAACATTATGTTTTCGAATGACATCCCCAAGAGGTAAAATATATAGTGAAAACAATAGTGGTCCTACAACGGAACCTGGAGGAACACCGAAACTTACAGTTGATTTGTCAGAGGAGAAACCATTCACAGAGACAAACTGATATCTTTCCGACAGATAAGATCTAAACCAGGCCAGAACTTGTCCGTGTAGACCAATTTGGGTTTCCAATCTCTCCAAAAGAATGTGGTGATCGATGGTATCAAAAGCAGCACTAAGGTCTAGGAGCACGAGGACAGATGCAGAGCCTCGGTCTGATGCCATTAAAAGGTAATTTACCACCTTCACAAGTGCGCAGTCTCAGTGCTATGATGGGGTCTAAAACCAGACTGAAGCATTTCGTATACATTGACAGACAGTGTGCGCTGTTCTGTGAAGTGAGTAGCACACAGCGTTATACTAGATCTTCAGTTTCTTGGCAATTTCTCACATGGAATAGCCTTCATATCTCAGAACAAGAATAGTCTGACGAGTTTCAGAAGAAAGTTATTTGTTTATTTTTGAGCCTGTTATCGAACCCACAAATGCTGATGCTCCAGATACTCAATTAGTCTAAAGAAGGCCAGTTCTATTGCTATTCTATTTTCTATTCTATCTTTAATCAGAACAACAGTTTTCAGCTGTGCTAACATAATTGCAAAAGGGTTTTCTAATGATCAATTAGCCTTTTAAATGACAAACTTGGATTAGCTAACACAAGGTGCCATTGGAACACAGGAGTGATGATTGCTGATAATGGGCCTCTGTTCGCCTATGTAGATATTCCATAAAAAAATCTGCTGTTTCCAGCTACAATAGTAATTTACAACATTAACAATGTCTACACTGTAGTTCTGATCAATTTGATGTTATTTTAATGGACAAAAAAAGTGCTTTTCTTTCCAAAGCAAGGACATTTTTAAGTGACCCCAAACTTTTGAATGGTAGTGTAAATAATTCATGTATAGTCCAGAAATGGATGTAGCAACTAAGGATTCTAGCTTTTACTAGTACTGCTTTTCTATAATACACCCAGACTTTCCTTCCTTCCAAATAGAGCTCTGGGGAAGTGAGAGGATATTCAGTAATCTCCTTTGTGGTCTTCTTTTCCAGATCTTGTCTTGTACTGTGAGGCTTTCCTGACGACGTACAGAACGTTCATAACCCCAGAGGACCTTATCAAAAAGCTGCACTCCAGATATCCTTTCCATGCTTCACTTCTCACATGTGGACCCAAAGAGTTTCCTCCAACAAAGCCTGCTTGGTTGAGACAATGGGGAATGGGTAGCAAAATCCCTACCACATCACTCCCCTAGTCATATACACTCTGAATACTGTAAGATGTGTAATATACTTTGACTATTTGTTTGTTTTCCTTAACACCTCAACACATACACCAGGTTTTGTCACTGCCCAGATACCTTCAAGAAGAAAGTCAGCAAAAACACCTTCTTTGTTCTTGTCCGTGTGGTGGACGAGCTGTGGTGAGGTCTCTAGCCTGCCATTTGACCAGAAGTCTAGCTATCAAAAACAAGCAATCTGCAAAGAAAAGTTTGTCCTTCAATGACTGTGCAACAATGACGATTCTTATTCACTATTCCTTTGGTCTGTTCCTGGTAAAAGGGGGAGGGGTTAACCAGTCATGATTACAGAAACGCAAACTCGTCACGTTTTGGCTATTTTCACTGTAGACCCGAAGAAGAAAAAAATTTGGGCGGGGTGTCTGTTTCTCATATCAAAATAAATGACAGAGCACAGAATGCATTCCTACATGTCCTACAAAGAGAATATCAATCAGAGTTCAGAGCAGGATGTCAGATACATCCAATATCAATGTGTGACAGCTGTGATCAGCCAGCCGCATCCCCTACCAGCCAATAGCCTGCTCGGTTGTCTGCTCTTTTTGCGCATATCCATCAGTTTTCAAATGTAATTTAGCCATGATGGCAAGCTGGTGTGTGCAGAGAGTGATAGGACTTCTGTTACATTTGTTTAATTATTGGAGCAGCTCGCAGCGCAAGTAAACACCTCCTCGGGTCTTTTTCCACCTCCACCACCCTCTCTCATACCCTTCTCTCATCTCTCCATCCCCTCGGCTGTGTGTGTGTGTGTGTCAGTCTGGTGGAGATGACGGAGGACATCCTGATGCAGCTGATGGACTTGGTGTTCAGGCTGGTGTGTAACGGTGAGCTGAGCCTGGCCCGCGTCCTCCGCACAAACATCCTGGACAAGGTGGAGCAGAGGAAGCTACTGCGCTACACCTACTCGCTCAAACCACTGGCCGCAAGAGGTGTCGCCGCCAGGTAGGTCCGCCCGCAATTAGTGGATGAGGATACTGTGACAGCTAAAACGTCACGTCCCTTGTCTCGGTATAATGGATCAATAATGATTGTATTGCAATGTATTTTGTATTGTTTCAGAGAATGTTACCGCTTGCAGAGACATTTAGAAATGTTCTGCTCCGTGACAGTGAAGGATTTCCTTGTTGTGTTCTGAACATCAATGTATCACAGTGTCTAGTTCTATCTTGGGCCATATTCACTTTCTTCTCATTTCCTCCCCCCCATTTTCTGTGTGAAACTTTAGACCTGGGACCCTGCACGACTTCCGAAGTCATGAGATCGCCGACCAGCTAACTCTCCTGGATGCAGAGCTCTTCTACAAAATTGAGGTAGCTCATCCAAGCATGTCTTTCTCCTCCTCCTGTGTATGCTGCCCCTCTGCCTAAAAAGTAGTTATTTGTGTGTCTCTCTCTCTGGACAGATCCCTGAGGTGTTGCTTTGGGCTAAGGAGCAGAACGAGGAGAAGAGTGCCAACCTCACACAGTTCACAGAGCACTTTAACAACATGTCCTACTGGTAAGCCTGCACCTCACATCTTCTCTTAGTCACCACGCTGCTTCTCTTGTTCACTGCAGAACTTCAGTTCACTGCCCTCTCTCCGAGAGGAAAGCAGCCAGGTCTGGAGAACATGTGATGAAACTGATGCATCTCTCCCCCTTCGTGTCTCCCTCAGGGTACGCTCCATAATCATTCTGCAAGAGAAAGCCCAGGACCGAGAAAAGCTCCTCCTCAAATTTATTAAAATAATGAAGGTATGCCTTTTGAAATGTGGATACTTGAGCAAACAGTTGTTTTGGGCGTGTTTGTTGAAAAAGCAACAAATTCTCAGGTGCATTTTAAGATGGTCTCCCTCCACTCTCTTGCAGCACTTACGGAAGCTAAATAATTTCAACTCATATTTGGCAATATTATCTGCCTTGGATTCAGCTCCCATCCGAAGACTGGAGTGGCAGAAAACAACCTCAGAGGTGAGATAGACTGTGGTCTAATCAATGTCCAAAGATTGCTCTGAAACATCAATTTATTGTAAAAAAAAAAAAAAAAAAAAAAAAAGTGTCATCCTCACAGCAGTTCTTTTTACCTTTATTTAACTAGGCAAGTCAGTTAAGAACAGGTTAAATGCCTGTTCAGGGGCAGAATGACAGATTTGTAACTTGTCAGCTCAGGGATTTGAACTTGTAACCTTCCGGTTACTAGTCCAACGATCTAACCACTAGGTTACCCTGCCGCCCAGTTACTGTAAGGTAGCTCTAATATGAACTCTCTCTACACGTGTTGGTGTTTGATGTTAACATGGACGACTGTCACTGTTCTCTTTACAGGGCCTAGAGGAATACTGCACGTTAATAGACAGTTCCTCGTCGTTCCGGGTCTACCGAGCGGCACTGGCAGACGTGGAGCCCCCATGTATACCATATCTGTAAGTCAACCTGCTGGTTTTAAGTGTATGCACTTTGCTGTTCTGTAAGTCAACCTGCTGGTTTAAAGTGTATGCACTTTGCTGTTCTGTAAGTCAACCTGCTGGTTTAAAGTGTATGCACTTTGCTGTTCTGTAAGTCAACCTGCTGGTTTAAAGTGTATGCACTTTGCTGTTCTGTAAGTCAACCTGCTGGTTTAAAGTGTATGCACTTTGCTGTTCTGTAAGTCAACCTGCTGGTTTAAAGTGTATGCACTTTGCTGTTCTGTAAGTCAACCTGCTGGTTTAAAGTGTATGCACTTTGCTGTTCTGTAAGTCAACCTGCTGGTTTAAAGGGTATGCACTTTGCTGTTCTGTAAGTCAACCTGCTGGTTTAAAGTGTATGCACTTTGCTGTTCTGTAAGTCAACTTGCTGGGTTAAAGTGTATGCATTTTGCTGTTCTGTAAGTCAACCTGCTGGGTTAAAGTGTATGCACTTTGCTGTTCTGTAAGTCAACTTGCTGGCTTAAAGTGTATGCACTTTGCTGTTCTGTAAGTCAACCTGCTGGTTTAAAGTGTATGCACTTTGCTGTTCTGTAAGTCAACTTGCTGGGTTAAAGTGTATGCACTTTGCTGTTCTGTAAGTCAACTTGCTGGTTTAAAGTGTATGCACTTTGCTGTTCTGTAAGTCAACCTGCTGGGTTAAAGTGTATGCACTTTGCTGTTCTGTAAGTCAACTTGCTGGGTTAAAGTGTATACACTTCGCTGTCACAAGTGATGCAAATGGATTTGCACGTCTACCATTTGTATTGCTTACTTTGCATTTCTCGTCTTTACTGTTTCTTGTTTTTTTCCTCACTCGACACACAGGGGTCTTATCCTCCAGGACTTGACCTTTGTCCATCTGGGCAACCCTGATCAAATCAACGGGAAGGTCAACTTCTCCAAGCGCTGGCAGCAGTTCAACATCCTGGACAGCATGAGGCGCTTCCAGCAGGTGTATGTATACAGTGGTCAATCTGGCTGTCGCTCTCATACAGCTTTATGTTCAACGCACTTTTCTTTCACGTAACAATTTGTTAAATCATTGGCCTATCTTGGAATTTTATATTTTCCATTAACTTTTACCACCTTTGCAATGTTTAGATGGTGTTTTCCTCTCTCCCAGGCATTATGATCTGAAACACAACGACGATATTGTCTCCTTCTTCAACGACTTCAGCGACCACCTGGCAGAGGAGGCTCTGTGGGAGTTGTCTTTGAAGATCAAACCTCGGAACATTACGCGGCGCAAAACAGAGCGCGAAGAAAAGACATAGGAACATGTCCCACTGTATTGGGCCTTGGGTCAAACTCTTCTTGATTACAAGAGACTACAAACGAGAACTGTGAAGGCAGCTAAAAGACTGGGATGTTTTTTTGTTAGTAGTTTACAGGACCTCTCCGACTTAGGATTCTCTGTTGTGGATTGCACTGGGTCTCAGTCCGTGTGTGAGTAAAGCCAGTGAGATAGACACTGTGCACAGCACAAAGTGTTGGGAGGCTCGCAAAAAGATTCCTCATGTTCAACTTTGTCGCCAACCTCATCCACCCAATGCCATATTATGGGTATAGTCCAAGCATTTCAGGATCTCACAACCAGAGACATTGTCCTGACTAAAAGCATATCATACTGATGTGTGCCATGGGAAACACCACTCAGTTTAGGCTTCTTTTTTTATATGGGACACCAGCCCTTTTTTTGATGACACAAACTGGGATACCATAACGCCTGACATGGCAGAGAACTGCTGTTGGTGGTGCAGAACTTTGAGGGAAATACCTCAAATCACCCGGGTCTGCTTCAAGACTACTGGTGGTAAAGATATTACTGATGCACACAAGACTGAATTTTGTAGTTCAAGGAAGTGTTGTATGATACTGTCTGACTGATGCAATGCAGTTTTCCTTTTGTTCTTTAAAAGGATATTTCAGAAATGGGGAGAAGTGATATGAAGTTTATATACAGTACCAGTCAAAAGTTTGGACACACCTACTCATTCAAGTGTTTTTATTTGTACTATTTTCTACATTGTAGAATAATAGTTGATATCAAAACGATGAAATAACAAAAAAAAATGTTTTACCTTTATTTAACTAGGCAAGTCAGTTAAGAAGAAATTCTTATTTACAATGACTGCCTACCCCGGCCAACCCCGGGCGATGCTCCCAATCACGGCCGGATGTGATACAGCCTGGATTCAAACCAGGGACTGTAGTGATGCCTCTTGCACTGAGATGCAGTGCCTTAGACTGCTGTGCCACTCAGATCCCACATACTGTATGAAATCATGTAGTAACCAAAAAAGTGTTAAACATGTCAAAATATATTTTATATTTGAGATTTATCACAGTAGTGACCCTTTGCCTTGATGATAGCTTTGTACACTCTTGGCATGCCTTAAAAGTTAATGTGTGTAATTTCTTTCCTTAATGCATTTGAGCCAATCAGTTGTGTTGTGACAAGGTAGGGGTGGTATACAGAAAATAGCCATATTTGGAAAAAGACCAGGTCTATATTATGGCAAGAACAGCTCAAATAAACAAAGAGAAACGACAGTCCATTACTTTAAGACATGAAGGTCGGTCAATCTGGAAAATGGCAAGAACGTTTCTTCAAGTGCAGTTGTAAAAAACCATCAAGCACTATGATGAAACTGGCTCTCATGAGGACTGTCACAGGAAAAGAACACCCAGAGTTACCTCTGCTGCAAAGGATAAGTTCATTAGAGTTAACTGCACCTCAGTTTGCAGCCCAAATAAATGATTCACAGAGTTCAAGTAAGAACACATCTCAACATCAACGGTTCAGAGGAGACTGCGTGAATCAGGCCTTCATGGTCAAATTGCTGAAAAGAAACCACTTCTTAAGGACACCAATAATAAGAAGAGACTTGCTTGGGCCAAGAAACACGAGCAATGGTGGAAATACCTCCTTTGGTCTGATGAGTCCAAATCTGAGATTTTTGGTTCCAACCGACTTGTCTTTGTGAGATGCAGAGTAGGTGAACGGATGGTCTCTGCGGTTCCCACCGTGAAGCATGGAGGAGGTGTGATGGTGCTTTGCTGGTGACACTGTCAGTGATTTATTTAGAATTCAAGGCACACTTAACCAGCATGGCTACCACAGCATTCTGCAGTGATACGCCATCCCATCTGGTTTGCGGTTAGTGGGACTATCATTTGTTTTTCAACAGGATAATGACCCAAAACACCTCCAGGCAGTCTACAGGCTATTTTACCAAGAAGGAGAGTGATGGAGTGCTGCATCAGATGACCTAGCCTCCACAATCACCTGGCCTCAACCCAATTAAGATGGTTTGGGTTGGAATGAGTTGGAAAAGCAGCCAACAAGTGCTCAGCACATGTGGGAACATATGTGCAAAGCCGTCAAAGGCAAAGAGTAGTTACTTTGAAGAATCTCAAATATAGAATATTTTGATTTGTTTAACACTTTTTGGGTTACTACATTATTCCATGTGTTATTTCATAGTTTTGATGTCTTGTTCTACAATGTACAAAATAGTCAAAATAAAGAAAATCCCTTGAATGAGGTGTCCAAACATTTGACTGGTGCACTTAAAAATCGAACAAACACCTCACGAGTGGCGCAGAGGTCTAAGGCACTGCATCGCAATGCTTGAGGCGTCACTACAGACCCGGGTTCGATCCCAGGCTGTGTCACAACCAGCTGTGACCAGGAGTCCCATATGGCGGCATGCAGTTGGCCCAGCGTCGTCCGGGTTAGGGGAGGGTTTAGCCGGGAGGGGCTTTACTTGTCTCATCGCGCTCTAGCAACTCCTTGTGGCGGGCCGGGTGCCTGCAGTCTGATTTCGGTCATCAGTTTCCTCGACACATTGGTGCAGCTGGCTTCCGGGTTAAGCGGGCGGGTGTTAAGAAGCGCAGTTTGGCGGGTCATGTTTCGGAGGACACATGACCTGACCTTCGCCTCTCCTGAGCCCGTTGGAGAGTTGCAGTAATGAGACAACATTGCAATTGAATATCACAAAATTGAGGAGAAAAAGGGGATAAATAGAATATAAAATAAAACATTAATGAACAAAATGGTGATGTGATTTGTGTCAAGGGATCTATACATAGCAGTGAACATTACAGCAATCATAAGTGGACCTTAGGCAAGCATGTCCATATCAAGTCTCTCTCAAAGACTGAGGGACACCTCAATGCCAAATGACGCAAATACATTACATTACAAATACAAGATGGTACATTATCCCTTGACAGAATCAATCCTACCAGACCACAGATCCCTGTGCAAGTAAATAAAACCTGCAGTATTTCTACATGTTGTGTGTGCATTATTTATTCCTCTCTGCCATAGTCATCCCGTGCAGTGTGCAAATAGATGGCATCAAGTAAGCATAGAATGAATAGAGGGTCAATGGAGGTTTTCCTGATGAATAAAACATGTCTAATTGCAATCATGCCTGAAATATGTCAGTCAGAAGCTCAGTCAGAACATACTTGAAAAATCTGTCCCGCGCCATTGGACAATTTTCTCCCCATTTTATTGAAGAAGTGAACCTTTTGAGTCTCAAATTGATTGCAGTACCAGAGTTGAGGGCGCAAAGTCAGTGCACCGATGTATTCCAGTGTAACCACAGGAGATTCCCTAAAAACACACCACTTTGATACAGCTACAACCGGACGTGACTTTTTCGCAGCAAGTTAGAACTTAAGCAGCAGGTTTGGATAATTAGGTTAGGGTTAGTGTCTAACCGTCTACAAAGTCACTTCCAGTCGTAGCTGTATCAAAGTGCCATTTTTAGGAAGTCCCGGCAGCAGGGCTGTCCATCCGTGAGACCATAAATCAGTAGTCGACTTGAGGGTAGACTCTAATTGTCTAAACTTGGGGAGATTCTCATTTGGGCAAAAGACCATCCTCTCCTCAACGACTTAGTCCTCTCCTCCTTGACCTGGAAACCGATAAGTGGTCGAGTAGTGTCAATTAGTTAGTAGGCGACCGGAAGAGTGTCCTCACCTTCTCCCACCGAGGAAGCACAAGGCCTTTTCTCATTTGGGAAAAAGTCTGTCCTCCGTAACCCGGAAACCGATAAGTGGTCGAGGAGATGTCAATTCATTAGTAGGCAAATGGAATACTTCCTCCCCTTCTCGATAACCATCGGTCATCGAGGATATTCATGTGTATCCTGAGTCCTCCACAGAAGTGGTTTAAAATGTGCCACACACCCTCTGAATTAGCTTTTGTTTTGGTCGGAGGAAAGCATGCACACATTTTAAAACAATATGCTACTTATAGTTTTATCTATAAAATGTATGGCAAAACTAACTTGTGTTTTTATGACTGCACATTTATTCAGGGTTCTACCACTGTAAACGTAATTTGAGTTGAATTATTTCATACAAGCGCATTGTCCACATTCAGTCTCCTCTCCTTGATTGCCTTTTACAAATGGAGGCGAGAGGGGACGGAGGAGAGCGGACGCAGGAGTTGAGCAAATCAAATTGAGAAAAGGCATAGTGCTGTCTGGGATCTTTGTGTCGTCCCTACCCTTCCCTCATAAATAAGTACTACTCAACACTACTATACAAAACCTTCTGGTTTTACTACATGATTGCTTTTGAGATGTGTATAAACCACTGCTACTTAAGTCGTTTTAGGGATATCTGTACTTTACTATTAATATTTTTAACTACATTCACTCAATATATTTTCCCTAAATTATGTCAGTGTTGGAGTGTGTCCCTGACTATCCGTAAAAAAAAATATTTGTGTGATCTGGTTTTCCAAATATGGAATTTAAAATGATTTATACTTTTCCTTTTGATAGTTAAGTATGGTTCAAATTAAATACTTTTACTCAAGTATAGCAGTTGGGTACTTTATCCACCACTGACCAGTAGTGATTTACACTACCGTTCAAAAGTTTGGGGTCACTTAGAAATGTCCTTGTTTTTGAAAGAAAAGCAAATTTTTTGTCCATTAAAATAACATCAAATAGATTTTTTATGGACTATCTACACAGGAGTGATGATTGCTGATTATGGCCTGTGTTCCAATAGCACATTGTGTTAGCCAATCCAAGTTTAGCATTTTAAAAGGCTAATTGATCATTAGAAAACCCTTTTGCAATTGTTAGCACAGCTGAAAACTGTTTTGCTGATTAAAGAAGCTAAAATAAATTGCCTTCTTTAGACTAGTTGATTATCTGGAGCATCAGCATTTGTGGGTTTGATTACAGGCTCAAAATGGCCAGAAACAAAGGACTTTCTTCTGAAACTCATCAGGCTATTCCATGTGAGAAATTGCCAAGAAACTGAAGATCTGGTACAACACTGTGTTCTACTCCCTTCACAGAACAGCACAAACTGGTGCTAACCAAAATAGAAAGAGTGGGAGGCCCCGGTGCACAACTGAGGAAGAGGACAAGTACATTAGTGTCTAGTTTGAGAAACAGATGCCCCACAAGTCCTCAACTGGTAGCTTCATTAAATAGTACCTGCAAAACACCAGTCTCAATGTCAACAGTGAAGATGCGACTCTGGGATGCTGGCCTTCTAGGCAGAGTTCCTCTGTCCAGTGCCTGTTCTTTTGCCCATCTTAATCTTTACTTTTTCTTTGCAACTGCCAAGTGCACATTTTATTAACTCAAGTTTCTAACTAGTTATATCAAACAAGAAATAAGATTATGCAAATATATTTATTTTATTAAATTCATTTGAGGCCTTGTCTTCATTCAGCTTTGACATGTATCTTGGTCCTGTTTCTTGTTGCAATCACATTTCTCCACCATGTACCCTTTTAGAAAATAAAGACAAGTACAAGAGACAACCAACTAGAAGCCATTATCAACCATCTGCCAGTAGAGGTCACATAAGACAACACAGAAAAACATTTGATAAACAATGCTAATCTTACCAACAATGGCCTCCAGTCTTCTTATTTGGAGGGCCTCCTTGGCAACAGGTAAACAAAATAGGAAGTAGAATGGGTAAGTATACCAATATGAACATACTGTACATGTGCATACAAACATACTTATTAGCTAGCAAACAGAAAACAGAGGCTACATAGCTACATTTCAATAGGTCCGTGCTATCTGGGGTCCTTGGGACATCCCTACCTCATTAATGTTGACATAATGGGTAAGGGTTAGGGTAGGGATGTCCCAAGGATCCTGAAATAGCACTGTACCTTCTTGGTTACCTTAACTTTTTCAAAAAGGAGTGAGATGACACAGGAGTTGAGCAAATCCAAATGAGAATCTCCCATGGAAATTCAGGCTAAGGTTTAGTGATGGTTTGAATGGTCAAAGATGGAAAAAGTACCCAATTGTCATACTTGAGTAAAAGTAATGATGAAATAATAAGTAAACAATTATTCAAGTAAAAGTTAGTCACCAAGTAAAATACTACTTGAGTAAAATAAAAAAAAAACTGGTTTTACTATGAATCAAATTCCTTATAACCAGTTGAATGATATGTCAACATTTAGATTTCTCCCTAAATAGACATACCAAAACATAATTATTTTTCATGATGGCCATAAACAATAACTGGTCATGTTGCATAGTTTAAGAAAGGTCTTGAACATTGTTGTATACATTGCTGAGGTGTACTCACTTCTGAGGACTCAATCTCAAATATTATGAAAAATTATTTTTTATTTCCTATTCCCCCAAAAATTGAGCTTGAAATGACAGAAATTATTTTAATATAGTAACACCTTTCCCCTTTAATCATTTATTTTATGGTTTTAACATACTTAGTGACAGTACAATTTTGGAACTATTTCATATAACTTAGAGCAGAGAATTGTCTACTAAAATGTCCTCCAAGAGGCAGACACCATTAAAATGTGTGCAGACTCGTTACAACTTCAACTTTAAGCAAGAAGTCCTTTTGTCCGTCTGTGACCAAGAGAAAGTGGTCTTGCTCCAATTCTGTTAAATGATTGTCATTTTTTAATGTTGTGAGAGCTCAATCTGGCAGACAATATCACAGCGAGATGAAACCACAACTGTTGGATTCGCTAGACGGTTTATTTATGTAACCTTTATTTGAAAAAGGCAAGTCAGTTAAGAACAAATTCGTATTTACAATGACGGCCTATCCCGGCCAAACCCTAACCCAGACGACGCTGAGCCAATTGTGCGCCGCCCTATGGGACTCCCAATCACGGCCGGTTGTGATGACAGCCCTTTTAAATACTGCCTCCCAGGCTGGGCTCTGGCTAGGCCAGAAAGTCTGACATCACTCCCTATGCAAATGTAGAGGTAAGCAAACCGGACGGCACAATTATTAAAACATTTTTACATTTAAAGGACAGCGAATGGTATACTCCAACACAGACGCCATTTTGATCAGAAGCATTAGGGATGGCCACGTGTTCTCTTGATAAGTCCATGAATTGCACCATTTTGCTGTTTTGCTTCAGAATTCTAAATGTAACAAGTACTTTTAGGTGTCAGAGGAAATGAATGGGAGTAAAAAGTACATATTTTCTTTAGGAATGTAGAGCAGTAAAAGTTGTCAAAAACATAAATACTAAGTAAAGTAAGTAAAGTGCACCATTCTTCAACAGTATGAGGTATGTTGAGTATCTTTGCTCCCGTTTGATGGATGTGGTGGGGTGTGCCATGATCATATTGCTATTTACAGTGTGGAAAAAGTACCCAATTATCATACTTGATAGAAAGTCACCCAGTACAAATCTACTTGAGTGAAAGTCAAAGTATTTGGTTTTAAATATACTAAAGTATTAAAAATAAAAGTATAAATCATTTCAAAGTCCTTATTTTAAGCAAAACAGACAGCAATATTTATTTATTTATGGCTAGCCAGGGCCACACTCAAACATAATTTACAAATGTAGCATGTGTTTAGTGAGTCTGCCAGATCAGAAGCAGTAGGGATGACCAGGGATTTTCTCTTGATAAATGTGTGAATTGGTAAATGTTCCTGTCCTGCTAAGCGTTCAAAATGTAAAGATTACTTTTGGGTGTCAGGGAACATGTATGGAACAGAAAGTACATTATTTTCTTTACAAAAGTAGTGGAGTAAATCTAAAAGTTGTCAAAAAATATAAAAAGTAGTACTTCAAAGTATTTTTACTTTATAAAAATCCATCATCCATGCATGATATGGATTTTAGTTTTCATGCCCAGTCAAATAAACAAAATCAATTGTTTATTTAAATGTTTCAAAGAATATTCCTAACATAAAGATAAAAAGAGATACCTACTTTAGAAAAGAAGAGGAGAATCTTTAAGTGTCAACTTTATTTCTCATCTCCCAAAACTAATCTCTCCTTAACCATTGAGGTTCTGCCTTCATTTTCCACATCATTTTGATATGCCAAGTGAGTCCAAGTAAAAGCTAACATTTTATATACGTTTTTATGCTGGAGTCAAAATCAAACGTCCAAATGTAGTGGAGGTGATTTTTGATTCCCACCAGTTTCCCCAAGGTCAGTAGGACAGACATCAAATAATGCAGTGAATTGATGAGTTCAAGTAGCATCTACAGAGGACTGCAGTCAAATATCCTGTATGTCAAACTAATGAGCAGGGACTCCTGTTGCAAAACAATCCTCAAATTTCTCTCTGTTAGACAACTGTGGGCATCATGCAATATTCTCAGAGATTAATCATTAATTTATTCAGACCCCCACAAGAACTGTGTCTCCATTTGGAAGTTGAAACATGTACCTCTCAATCTTCTGTCTGATGCCCACACACGGTACAGTCATGTTTTGTGCATTCTCTCCATGCATCCTCTTAGGGTTTCATTTGTTTTGAAGCATGAATCCCAAATCACTGCATTTACATATTTTCTCCAGTGTGTATTCTCCTGTGACTGTTTAATACACTTGCATCCCTAGCATTTTCTTCAGACAGGACACATAAACCCTGCGTGAGTTGGAAACCAGTGGTGAAAGATTTGCTACTATTTTAGCAGTAATGTGGTTTCTTCCCCTCTGTGACTCCTCATAAGCGATTTTATTATATGCTTATTCAGATTGGATTGCTGAGTGAAACATTTGTCACAATCCTGTCAGCGAAATTATTTATCACCTGTATGAATCCTCATATGCACTTTCAGATGACTTCTTTCAGTAAAATGTTTGATACAAAGATGACAAGGATGTGGTTTGTCTCCTGTGTGGCTCTTCATATGAGATTTCAGATTTCCCTTTTGAGAAAAAAAAATAGCAATGCGATTTCTCCCGTGTGGCTCCTCATGTGCTGTGTCATGTGTGTACTCCTAGTGAATGCTTTGCCACAATCATGGCAGCAATACAGATTCTCCCCCGTGTGGCTCCTCACATGTTGTGTCATGTGTGAATGCTTTGCCACAATCATGGCAGCAATATGGCTTCTCCCCTGTATGACTCCTCATATGCCGTGTCATGCAATCCCTTCGAGTGAATGCTCTGCCACAATCATGGCAGCAATACGGCTTCTCCCCTGTGTGGCTCCTCATATGCCGTTTCATATAATCACTTCGGGTGAATGCTTTGCCACAATCTTGACAGCAATATGGCTTCTCCCCTGTGTGGATCCTCATATGCCGTTTCAGAACTCCACCTCGAGCAAAACATTTTCCACAATCCTGACAGCGATGCAATTTCTCCTCTAGGTAGCTCCTCATATGGGTAATTTGTTTAGAGTTGGACCTGATAGGTGATTTCAGATGGGACACCACAGATTTCCTGCCCTGAGAGCTGATAAGGGAGCTTTGTACTTTTTCTGTCCGCATCCTTTTTGATTTCCGCGGCTTCAAAGCTGACAGAGGTCCTTCACTCTCATTCCAGTCAATAACTTCACTATTTTCACTCTGAGCTGTAGAACAGGCTGGATTTACTGCAGTGATGGGCTTATAGTCACTGGCTAGTTCTGATGAGTCCTCTTCCCCAGGTTCTGTTTTGATCTGTTTAGTGGAGGGGTCTCGGTCTTTGTATTCTTTACTTCGGGTTATGCTCAGATGTGAGGACTCGTCATACTCACTTTTCACACTGAAAGGAATGAATACAGAGTCTTTATCATTCTTCAGCTCTTGAAATGGCTCTTCTCCATGGCTGGTCATACGTTCCTCCTGTTCCTCTTTAATCTGTGTGGGTTTTGAGTCCCGCTCCAGACCGAGGCTACATTCTTGTTCACAATGGTTCTGCTCAAGGTAAACCTCCTCTTCAGAGACTGTGGTTTTCTGGAGATCTGAAGGGAAGGAGAAAGAATGTATTTGAAATAAGGGTTTCTGTAAACCTGGCAATATTTCAGGTGCAGCGAACAACTAATTTACCATTAGAATGCACATGAAAAGCTTTGTATGCCTATTTGGACCATTCAATGTAAATTCTTCAATATCTACCTTCATATGTATGTTACTCATTTGCAACGCTCATGGAATTACTGATGTAACGGAATGATCCCAAGGTTTATGTACACATCCACCCTCTAAACCACCTTAATCAAAGTTTTTCAACTGGTCGCTCAGAACAGCATTGTTTCCGTTTAATGAGACGTTGCATGTTGTGCCCCGTTTAGCCGCAATTAGGATATTTTCGATTAACCTTAATTTAGTGACACTTTCTTTGTTCTCAATTTGAAAGTCACCGATACTTGCTAAATTCCCATGGCTAATTGCAGGGGGAACGTTGGAATATAGAAAAGGATTTGTCATTAAATTTGTAGCGCAAATTTATTTTATTTAATAACAGCGCATTTCTAAGTCAAAACGTTCCACCTGCAAATAGCAATGGGAGCAACACCGGTGTCTTCCAAGTCAAGGATGTAGAAAGTTTTGCCATGTAAAGGATAGTTAAACAGCTGACGGTGCTTTTCATTACCTAAGCCACGGGTAATCAACTACTACTTGAGAAGGTCCGGTCACACAAATTTCCAAGATGGCAAAATTCCAGATGGATATTGTCTTTAATTGGCGTAGTAACAAACCCCCACCTCGTGGCCCATGTGACGCCAAACTGTTCACACCCCTCGTTGGTGCAGAGAAGATTTAGTTAATTTCAAGCTAATTTCCTGCCATTCTACACACTTTGCCTATGTATTATGTGTGTTCATACTGTACGATACGTGAATCAACAAAATCAATGGGGGCCACCTGGGGGGAGGGGGGGTCGAGGCCCCTGGACACGAAGGGTGAGTTCATCTGCCCAGGAGTTGCTGACGAATGCCAGATATTTTACGTATCAGCTAACTGCATCATAGTTACAGTAATCTGGTGCCTGACCGACAACGCGGTCAATGACACACATCCATTGGCTGACGCATGCAACTGCAATCTGCCAATGATAACTACAAGATTTAGATAGTTGGTTAGCCCAGGGTTTCCCAAACTCGGTGCTTATTTAGTTTTAACCAGCTAATCTGCCATGACGGATATCAGAATTGGCTTCGCTAAAGTACCCAAACAAAGCCAAAGGAGAGCGATGAGCAGCGATGCCGAGCTCCAGCTAGCTACGTGTGCAGAACCTAGCCCCCCTTCCACAAGCGCCAACATTTGTATTTATTAGGCAGCAGCTACTCTTCCCGGGGTCCAGACAAATTAAGGCAGCTGTACAATTTAAAAACATTACAATACATTCACAACAGATTAAGTGTTACTACCACATACAATTGAAGTCGTAAGTTTACATCCACTTAGGTTGGAATCATTAAAGCTCGTTTTTCAACCACTCCACAAAATTCTTGTTAACAAACTATAGTTTTGGCAAGTCGGTTAGGACATCTACTTTGTGCATGACAAGTAATTTTTCCAACAATTGTTTACAGACAGATGAATTCACTGTATCACAGAATTCATTCATTTGAGTCAATTGGAGGTGTACCTGTGGATGTATTTCAAGGCCTACCTTCAAACTCAGTGCCCCTTTGCTTGACATCATGGGAAAATCAAAAGAAATCAGCCAAGACCTCAGAAAAAAATTGTCCTCCAATAATGGTATCAGTGTTGAAAAATCATAATTGGTCAACCTCTAATTCCAACCACTGCAATTTAGCTGGTACACCACTGAAATTGACATTTTAACTTCTAATTACTACCACAAAGACGATTGCCGGTCCAACCACCATCAAATGTCAACTCAATTAGCCCATGTCAGCAAAATATTTTTAGATTGGTAAATTAGTCTAGGGGCCAGCTATCTAAACTTGAGGTAATCATGATCGAATTACCTACTGGGTAACCTCCATTGGTTTTGCTAGTCACTCTCACTCAAATTAAAACCAGCAAACATCTAAAACTGCACACAAAAAAATTCACCCTATGGCAAAACAAGTAGTATTGCATTACATGAGTTTTAAAATGTCCAAATTCTCTCTCCGCCCATGGCAAGTGTAGAATTGCAGAAAACGTACTTTAATACTGCAACATTTTCTGTACCCCCCATGGCAAATTGTGTAGAATTTCAGGACATTTACTCAAAAACATCTATTTTTCTCTCCACTAAAATGTTTTGCTTGCAAGGTGGCGGGGGCCCCAAAGCAACATTTCACTTAGGGCCCCCCAAAAGGCTGGCTCTGACTGCATGTGTGGGTATGGATGTGGGTACGCAGACCCGTGAGCCACTGCAGTCCCTCATGATGAGTTCAGAGTTCAGTTTTTTGTGGCCCCCACACCCATCAAAGTTGCCCATCCCTGATTTACAACAATAGATATTCTCATTCAAGTCAACATTCTCTGATGTGTGGACCTCCAACCCTCTTTGTGTTACCATTTGAAAGTTGTTTTTAGAACATTTATCAGCCTAGACATGACACCCACCCTGTCTCAACCGATGGCAGGCTCAACACAAAAACCTTAGATCTTAAAAATGGTCTAAGCTACAACATATGCAGAAATGTATATTTGTTTGTTGATCATTTTAAAAAGGTAAAAATACATGTTATATATTTTCCAGTGATGAAGACATGGATGGCTCATGGTATGGTGGGTTATTATGCAAAATGGGTCAACTTTGGGCACCTCTCTCTCATAAATGTTTTGGCATTCAAGTCCAAAAAGTCACTTTCTGACCACTTCAACCATGGACAAATATGTATGGAAAGTTTCATTCAAATCAAAAGGGGTGCAGTCAAAAAGTGATTGAAATCAAATGGAACAATCTCAAATGGCTTGTTTGCATAAAGGCCTAATGTAGCTCTGATTGGCGTATTTTTTTAAATTAATTGTCCAAACGCACGGCCGCATTCCCACTCTATATTGCTATAGCATTTTCACAACTGCCTTAGTGTATGTAATTCCCAAACAATAAAAATTGAACACTTAGATTTGGTCATTTTCAAGTTCTCGCTTGTCAGAACATTATTTTCAAACGTTTCATTCTTCCTGGGGCGTGTACATGAGCAGATTTTATAATATTTCATGCTGCTAAAATGCTGTCAGCTCCACTTTAAATCACCGTAGAGTAAGTGTGTATTTTGCATTTGAAATTATTTTGTAATGTGATATGAAAGTAGAGGGATTTATGTTTCTAGATACGTACCGCAATTGAGAATCAATTCATGTTTTGATAGAGTATTTGACTGTTTTGGCTACCAGAACCAAGTCGCTTTTATAAAAGAATATGCAAGGTCCTTATAGGTACTAAAGGAGTAGCCTAACGTTAGGCTCCTTTAGTCCATTATTGGGCTAGGGCTCCCCCGGTCCGACGCTACTGATCAACAAGAAATAACCCATGTTTAATAGCTAAATTAACGAATTGCCAATGTTTAATGACGAGACGTAAAGTGTAACAAACCTGCTCTATGTAACTGTATCTCTGGTAGAAGGATGAAATCAAGCAGCCTCTTTACACAGTCGTTCTCCTCTTTCGATGGGGAAACATTTTCCTGGTACTCTGTTATGGTCTTTTCAACAGCTCTGAATAGTTTAGGACACGCTCTAAATCGTTCGTTGAAAATCAATCTCAACAACTCTATATTAGACATTTTCACACAATGGTTGGTAGCTATCTAGTGTGTTATTTCTTCTTCTTCTTCTTCTTTTAAGCTTAAATGACAGACTACTACAACCTTTTGGCGTATTGCCGCCACCTACTGTGCGAGGAAGTGAAGGAGATTTTATTTTTTATTTTTAACATTGCGGGAAATTGGTATGTTGTTCTTTTCCATGCGGCAGATATATTAGAGAAAGGGGAAAATAGGAATCCCTGTGGCCAATGACACCCTATCAACCTTTACTCTCTGTCTTTGTTAGTGCAAATTCAGCGCTCCGATGTTTTCCAGACTAGCCAATCACAGGAGAGTCCCTTAAAACACGCCATTCCTGACCGGAAGTGACTTTTTCGTAGCAGATTAGGATAATGAACAAACCGTAATATTTTTAAAAGCAAGTTTTTATTTTTGTATTGTACGGGTAAAAGTTCCGACTTTTATTTAATTCAATAAACTCATGCCTGTTCCACAGATACTGCGTTTTGGAAGTGTCAATGGGGAAATTATATGTGTCTTTCATTTGGTACCAATCGGTCAGCAGGTGTCGCTATTTGAAAAGGCAACAGTATTACATGATAATCTAGATAAATGGCCTCCTAAGGATAGCAACTAGGAATATATGTTTAAATTTAGGTGTTTTAGATATTTGGAGACATAAGAACTTATATAAGAAGATGTTTACATGGAGTACCCTAAGATGTATCTATTCAATACCGTATTGATTTCTGGCTGATATCTGAAGATATGGCTGACAAGATTGATACAGTCGCAATTTAACCATCGATTTTAACACACCACAAAAGGATTTCAATAAAGATAAATATGCATGGTTTGTCAACAACAACAAAATTTAGTCAAGTTTACTGAAAATGTAATCATTTCAGAGAATGAAGTATTTAAGAAGGAAGTAACAGGAATTGGAAGTTACTGGGAACTAATGAAATGTGATATAAGGCTTTTGGCTATTTCAGTGGGGAAAGAAGTTGCTTGTGCGAAAAGAATATAACATCATAAATGGAATAATGGATTATACAAAAAAATCTGATCTAACGAATCAGGAATTACTGGAGCTATCATCCATGCAAATGCAGTTTGACCATATCTATGAGAAAAAGGTCCGGGGAGCGTTTGTAAGATCAAGGCAAAAATGGATGTAAGAATGCGAGAAAAATACAAAATAGTTATTTATTTGAGAAAAAAAGGCAGGTGAAATGAATTCTGTATGTAAATGAATTATCAATAATACTCCCAATGAAAATCCTAAAGAAATCTCTCAGCATGTTGCCCAGTTTTATCAGAATCTGTATACATCAGCCCAGTTAACTTCCAATATGGATTCTTTCTTAAACAATGTAGAAAACATTGCTAAGAAGATAATGATTTCAGGGATTTTTGTGATGAGTTATCTGAAATGGAAATAAAAGATTGTATTAAAAGCCTAAGGCACTGCATCGCAATGCTTGAGGTGTCACTACAGACCTGGGTTCGAACCCAGGTTGTTGTAATAGTTTAGACTGTCCCCTCGCGCAAACCAGGGACCCTCTGCACAAATCAACAACAGTCACCCATGAAGCATCGTTACCCATCGCTCCACAAAAGCTGCGGCCCTTGCAGGGCAAGGGGAACCACTACTTCAAGGTCTCAGAGCAAGTGACGTCACCGATTGAAACGCTATTTAGCGTGCACCACCGCTAACTAGCTAGCCGTTTCACATCCGTTACACTCACCCCCCTTTTGACCTCCTCCTTTTCCGCAGCAACCAGTGATCCGGGTCAACAGCATCAATGTAACAGTACAAATTTAGACCGTCCCCTCGCCCATACCCGGGCACGAACCAGGGACCCTCTGCACACATCAACAACAGTCACCCACAAAGCATCGTTACCCATCGCTCCACAAAAGCAACGGCCCTTGCAGAGCAAGGGGAGCAACTACTTCAAGGTCTCAGAGCAAGTGACGTCACCGATTGAAACGCTATTTAACGCGAAACTGAAAGCACGAACCGAACCACTGCTTTTAATCAGGGCAAGGTGACCGGAAACATGACAGACTAAAAACAATGTAGCTATTCCCTCCCAAAACATGACGAATAAAAACAAGCTAAGCGTCAGTATAGAGACAAAGTAGAGTTGCAATTCAATGGCTCAGACACAAGAGGTATGTGGCAGGGTCTACAGTCAATCAAAAAGAAAACCAGCCCCGTCGGGGACCAGACAGACTAAACAACTTCTTTGCTCGCTTTGAGGACAATACAGTGCCACTCACTTCCGTCATCATGAAGTACTTTGAGAGACTTTGTGATGGCCACTCCAATACATTGACTTTGCTGTCCTTAAACCATTTTGACACAACTTTGGAAGTATGCTTGGGGTCATTGTCCATTTGGACGACCCATTTTCCACCAAGCTTTAACTTCTTGACTGATGTCTTGAAATGTTGCTTCAATATAGCCACAATTTTTCTCCCTCATGATCTATTTTGTGAAGTGCACCAGTCCGTCCTGCAGCAAAGCACCCACACAACATGATGCTGCTACCCCCGTGCTTCGCGGTTGGGATGGTATTCTTCAGCTTGCAAGCATCCCCATTTTTCTTCCAAACATACCGATGGTCATTATGGCCAAACAGTGCTAGTTTTGTTTCAACAGACCAGAGGACATTTCTCCAAAAAGTACTATCTTTGTCCCCATGTGCAGTTGGAAACCGTAGTCTGGCTTTTTTGGGGCGGTTTTGGAGCAGTGGCTTCTTCCTTGCTGAGCAGCCTTTCAGGTTATGTCGATATAGGACTCGTTTGTACTGTGGATTTAGATACTTTTGTACCTGTTTCCTACAGCATCTTCACAAGGTCCTTTGCTGTTGTTCTGGGATTGATTTGCACTTTTCACACCATCATCTCTAGGAGACAGAACGCGTCTCCTTCCTGAGTGGTATGATTGCGTGGTACCATGGTGTTTATACTTGCGTACTATTGTTTGTACAGATGAACGTGGTACTTTCAGGCGCTTGGAAATTGCTCCCAAGTATGAGCCAGACTTGTGGAGGTCTACAATCTTTTTTCTGAGGTCTTGGCTGATTTCTTTTGATTTTCCCATGATGTCAAGCAGAGGCAGTGAGTTTGAAGGTAGGCCTTGAAATACATCTACAGGTACGCCTCCAATTGACTCAAATTATGTCAATTAGCCAATCAGAAGCTTCTATAGCCATGACATCATTTTATGGAATTTTCCAAGCTGTTTAAAGGCATAGGCATCTTAGTGTATGTAAACTTCTTGTGATACAGTGAATAAGTGAAATAATCTGTCTGTAAACAATTGTTGGAAAAATGACCTGTGCATTTCGCTACACTCACATTAACATCTGCTAACCATGCGTACGTGACAAACACAATTTGATTTGATCAATACATAAACACAAAATATCTAGGTCAAATAGGGGAGAGGCGTTGTGCCGTGAGGTGTTGGTTTATCTGTTTTTTTAAAACCAGGTTTGCTGTTCAGGTATGACTATTTCGTCAAATTCAGCCAAACAGAATTCTGCCTCTTTGCTTCTCTCATATGCATCTGGAAACCCCCTTTCATACCAAAGCCACATCCCAGACAACGTCCTACCATGAGGCGTGCTAGTTAGCAGTCAGATGTATTCTATTATTTTTAATCTCTTCAGCATCCAGTCTTGACTCCTGCATGCCAAACTCATCTTGTGACTTGTTGGACTAATAGGCTAATAGATTGTATAACCTGGTTTCTCCATACGTTGACCATGATTGTTTTCAAGGATTAGCTCACATGACATAGCAGATTCGATTTGAACCTTCACCCTGGCCAGTCTCTAATGGCCTGCCATTGATCTAATGTCCAACAGAAAAGTGTCTGTTAAGGACTTGACTCCTTGGTAGCTAGTGTCTGCATAAACCCATTACTATATCATTTTCAGTACTATCATATCATTTTCACTACCATCAACATTTCTTTGGAATACTGTAATTACACAGTGCACTTTCTGGGGCATTTCTGTAGCTACATAGAGAAGAAAAATGCCGGAGGGTGGATGCAAAAAAAACTTAAAGGTTGTGCTGCATAATTGCGCAATCGATATGCTGATTTAGGGAGTCTTGTTTTCAGATTAGCCTTGTTAAAATCCCCAGCTTCAATGAATGCAGCCTCAGGATGTATGGATTCCAGTTTGCAAAGAGTCAAATAAAGTTCGTTCAGAGCCATCGATGTGTCTGCTTGGGGGGGAATATATACAGCTTTGATTATAATCGAAGAGAATTCTCTTGGTAGATAATGCGGTCGACATTTGATTGTGAGGAATTCTAAATCAGGTGAACAGAAGGATTTGAGTTCCTGTATGTTTCTGTGATCACACCACGTCTCGTTAGCCATAAGGCATACGCCCCCGCCCCTCTTCTTACCAGAAAGATGTTTTTTTCTGTCGGCGTGGAGAACCCCGCTGGCTGCACCGCCTCCGATAGCGTCTCTCCAGTGACCCATGTTTCCGTGAAGCAAAGAACGTTACAGTCTCTGATGTCCCTCTGGAATGCTACCCTTGCTCGGATTTCATCAACCTTGTTGTCAAGAGACTGGACATTGGCGGGAAGAATGCTAGGGAGTGGTGCACGATGTGCCCGTCTCCGGAGTCTGACCAGAAGACCGCCTCGTTTCCCTCTTTTACGGAGTCGTTTTTTTGGGTCGCCGGCTGGGATCCATTCCGTTGTCCTGGTTGAAAGGCAGAACATAGGATACGCTTCGCGAAAGTCATATTCTTGGTCGTACTGATGGTGAGTTGACGCTGATCTTATATTCAGTAGTTCTTCTCGACTGTATGTAATGAAACCTAAGATGACCTGGGGTACTAATGTAAGAAATAACACGTAAAAAAAAAAAAAAAAAAAAAACTGCATAGTTTCCTAGGAACGCGAAGCAAGGCGGCCATCTCTGTCGGCGCCGGAAGTAGCCTCAACATCTTGGCCATGTTCTGTTATAATCTCCACCCGGCACAGTCAGAAGAGGACTGGCCACCCCTCATAGCCTGGTTCCTCTCTAGGTTTCTTCCTAGGTTCTGGCCTTTCTAGGGAGTTTTTACTAGCTGCCGTGCTTCTTTGAGATATCAGCTGATGTAAGAAGGGCTTTATAAATAAATGTGATTTGATTTGACAGACAGTGACACATTCAATACCGCCTTGCACACTCTTGCGTGCATCTATCTGATTTAGGGTGTAATCATTACACAGTTGCAAAATGTAGTTTCTATTGGACAATTTCAGATAGGTCTATCCCGGTTTTGTTTGCTTCCATTTAAGAAACGTTTTTCAACATTAATACACCCCTGATCAGGTCCTGAATGTTCTGCCGCCCTAGGCGAGACAAAACAATAGCTGATCCCCGCAAAACTAGAATAGTCCCAGCTAACTAACTGTACGCTTTAACTTCAATGAAAACTTTCTGACAAAATTAGACATGTATAATATTGATGGGGTCAAATTGGGGTCATGATAGGGTCCGCACCAAATGTTTGATGTATTATAATAAATGATTGTTGTTTTAATAGAATGGGAAGGGTTATAAGATCCCTCCCCCACTACATTTATAGGGTCCTAGACTTCAACTTGGGGGAGTGGACATCTACTGCTGAGGCTTTAGAAAACACTGGAACTATTGTATCTCTCTTGCAAGTTTGTATAGCTGCGTATGCATGGGCTTGGTCGGATATGCATGGGCTTGGTCGGATGAGTAGCAGGTGATGACGTATCCAGTAACATCACTAGGGCTGGACTTCGGGCTTAATTAAATAACTTGGGACTTTTCCTATGGGGCAGAACTCATGAGAGACATCAGTTGTATATGTGATGTTTGATCTTTGACTTCTGTATACAGCTGTATTTTGATTAAAATTGTTATGTTTTATAAGTGCACATTTTGAGTGTTCCTGATTTGTTAAGTAAATAAAACGGAGCACAGAAAAACGGAACAAACAATATCTGGCAATGATCTCACTGCTTCCACCGGGCATTCCACGGTTTTCAAAACTCTATCAGCTTCTTCCGTGGCAACGACACCGTTTCTTCCCCACCATTGTCATCAGAAGACTCCACAATGTCTGGTTCAATTAAAGTGTTTTTGCCTAAATCAGGAATTTCCTCATTGTCCGATTCATTTTCAGAATCAGAGAGTTTGAAAATTATCCAGAAAGTAGTCCACAACCCTTTCCCGCTGAGCTTTATCGATAGCACTCTATCACATCCAGCCGTGATTGGGAGTCCCATAGGGCGGCACACAATTGGCCCAGCGTCGTCACAGTTGGGCCAGCATTGTAAATAAGAATTTGTTCTTAACTGACTTGCCAAGGTAAAATAAACCAATAAAAATTCTGGTGACATGATGCTTGACTGCCGTTTTACAAATAAAATTATTCTCGCTCTTGTCCATAATAATCTCATAATGTACAGTAGCCTACCTGCGCTGTATCTGTGAGCTGTTGGCTAGAGTGCACGTGCCAAGACCAGAGTAGGCACATTTGCTATTTAACACAACAGATTTTGTGACAAACCTATCCGTAGAGTTGAAAATGCGATAGAAACACAATGAACTTTAGATTTTTATTTGGTATGTGAAAACTTAAGCGAAAAAGTACATTTGTGTGTGCACTGTCATCATGCGATGACTTATCTGCAACAAGTCAGTTTGGTGGAAACATATCACTGGTAGGAATGCGCATATTTACTTTATGCAGATTCTTATTGTTCTCCTTTTTCGTGATATCCAATTGGTAGCGTCCTGCCATGGTGCACTGCTTCTTGACACACTGCTCGCTTAACCTGGAAGCCAGCCGCACCAATGTGTTCGGTGAAAGAAACACTGTATAACTGGAGACTGTGTTTAACCCGGACGACTCTCGGCCAATTGTGCGCCGCAGGTCTCTCAGGCACGGCCAAGAATCGAACCCGGATCTGTAGTGACTTCTCAAGCACGGCGATGCAGTGCCTTAGACCGCTGATGTTTTGGCCTTCCATGGTGACATCACCATGCGGTAAATTAGATAATAGACCAGGGGTAGATAACCATGGTATGGAGTGTGCAAGCAATTCATGTGGCAATAATTATGAAGACCACAACATTTGAAATAAAAAATAATGTATAACAACAACAAAGCTGCATTCATTGTAAAGAGTTAGTCCGGGATTCTATCCATAGCACAGCTCACTGCACAGTCGAAATTGCAGTTTTTGAAGGTAATTTCAGATTGATCTGACATATACAGCATTTACCGAACATTGCCTTTAAAAGCCATAGTCTACAATCTGTGATCTGATAAAATCCCGGCCAGAATTAACAAAAATCTACGCTCTGTGTGTAACGGATGTGAAACGGCTAGCTTAGTTAGCGGTGTGCGCTAAATAGCGTTTCAATCGGTGACGTCACTTGCTCTGAGACCTTGAAGTAGTAGTTCCCCTTGCTCTGCAAGGGCCGCGGCTATTGTGGAGCGATGGGTAACGATGCTTCGTGGGTGTCGGTTGTTGATGTGTGCAGAGTCCTTGGTTCACGCCCGGGTATGGGCGAGGGGACGGTCTAAACTTATATGGTTACATGTGTATTGAATATTGTATTTTATAGCCGATATTAGTCACACATACGCGATTTTGCCGAAGCAGTATTTTCAATCCCTTAGTGGCAGAAAAAGAAAGAAAAATGCAAACCATGATTTTATTTGTCACTGGAAATCTCATTTTAATCTAGTCTAGTCCTGCTGTAGAAAACGGTGAGCTCTGGTGCGCAGTTGCTAGGTGCTCACTCAGCGTTGAGCTGGGTCAGAGTGTTCAGTAAGCCTCTCCAGTGTTCCTCCCAGCACTGCACCTCTGTCCTCTGGACCTGGCTCTCCTGCGCGGCCCGGGCCAGCTCCTCCCTGTACCGCTGCTCATAGCACTGTGGGCCCCAAACCAAACACACATTTTACAACATCCTATTTAATTGAACATTCTAATAGGTCATATTATGTATTATAGCTAGCCTCTGGGTTTGTCTGCTCACATGTCTGAGGATAATGCCTTGGCCTCCTACCTGGTACATAGATTCACGGGCCTCCACTGCTCTCAGGTGGCCTAAAGTGGTCTTTGCAGTGGTGATGGAGGCTGTTTTCTTGCATGGTTGCTCCACTGGACCATCAGTACTGGATCCAAAGTAAGAGATTCCTGGCCACGTTCTACCACATAAAATGTCATATATGGTTACGTTTCCAGGACTATTAATCATATTTATTTAAAGAGGTGCACAATATGAAAATATTACTGCAGTCTTTACTGTACCATCATATTGTGCTTTTCACTGCCAGACTGCGTTTACCTGCTGCCTCGCTGTATTAGATGTGCACTTTGCTTCTCCTCTAGCGGAATACCAGCTTGTTTTCGGCGAATTAGAGTGGTGACATTTTCACTCTTCATTTCAGCTTCTACAATTCCAGATCAGATCAAACAAGAAGGCGGTTATTTTGACTTTTAAATCAACAAGGCTTGCGAGGATGGATGGAGACTTACGGCCAATTTGGACCTCATCTACGGTCAGGAGGTTGTCCATCTGGAACAGCAGGTTCTCTGTCAGAGAGGTGAGTGCTCTCACAAACTCCTCCCCATGTTTCCTCACACATGCCTGAAATCCACAAAATGATGTGCATCCATGAGACTCACAGCCACCAAATTGCCAACTCCCTACTGCTGATAAGGTGAAAACAGATGTGGATATGGTCAGTGCTTACTTGTAGCTCTTGCAGAGTGTTCGTGATGGCATTGGTCAGCTCTCTTTGTCTCTCCTCTTCAGCACGATTCAAGGCCTCCAGCTCTTTCTCACAAGCAGGATGGCTCAGACGCACACTCAGCTTGCCACTGTGCTTTTTCTGAAAGGACAAGTTACAGACATGAATGCCTTTCCACACCAGGAGATTCACTAGTATGACTGACTCCCCTCCCACCACCCGTTGGAATATATTTTATAATGCATCTTTCTTCCACTGAGATAATAACAGATTTCTGAGTGAATAGATGTAAGGTGGCTCTATTCAATCCACGCTGAAGGTCTGCTTTATAGCGCGATTGATAGTTAAAGACAATGTTCCCGCGGTCGCAGAGACTGTATTCACTGTAAAAACTGCATATGTCGGCTCAATCGGAAATTGCCTTTAAATTTTAACGCGGACCTTTGGCGATACGGATTGAATCCAGCCCATGGTTTCCACTCTATTGCTTTCACCAATCTTCCCTCGTCAGATCAGAGATTTCCTCAAGGAAAGACATTTAAACAAGGCGACAGTACCTTCCTGCCCTCGCTCTCATGCAGAGTGATGCCTAGCTGTTGACGGATGTTGTCCGTGTCCTGGCAAAGGCTCCCCAGGTGTTGTTCTCCCAGTTTAGAGATGAGCACCCCAGGCACCTTGGAAAGACCCTCCTCAATGTCTTTCAGCTGCTGTCGGAATTCTGTCCAAAGTCAGGGAACACGTGACAGGAAGGAGAGGAAGGGGGAGAAAATGTGCCTCAACTGTACCCAATCGATGGAAATGCAAAAGTCCATGCTAACCTTGCAGACAGTTGTTGTGGTAGTCCTGAGTTTGGCTCTGGTAGACGAGCAGCCTTTTGTTAATCTCCTCAGCACATTGTTCAAACGTCTCCTGGAGGTACTGAGGCCTTGTGATAGGCCGGCGTTCCTTCTTCTTATAGAACTCCTGATCGCCACACACAATTAAATTAGTGTTACCGTCAATTAACATTGGGAAGATTGTGATAATTGGGAATATTAGACTTTACTACAAATAACATAGGATCAAATGACACATAGCAAAATTGGGTTTAACTGCAGATTATAATGAATGAGCTGTTACCTCAGCAACCAGGAGAAGAATATCATTGGTCTTCCAAAGAATGCTGGTTATCAAACTTTTGAAGGTAGTTCTGAAAGAATGACAGAAGTGTGAGAATTTAAATTAGTATTGATCTGCAAAGCATTGATCTCAGTAAGGCATGCTGCTGCGCTATTAAGGACTACTCACACGCCTTGTGTCTCTGGTTTGGGACCAAACACCTGGAATCTCTTGTCAAAGCGAGTGGGTTTAGAAAACCTCTTCACACTATAAAATAAATAGATGAGAGTGCTTAGGTCTCCATGTAAACTGACCAGCAATACTAAGCTATACAGGAACTCTACTGTTACTACAAATGATTTCTGCATGATTGTGCTCCAGTGATAACGACACAGAGAAGGTTCCCTCTGACCTTTGTGTACTGACAGATTCGGCAGAATCCCCTGACCTCTGCCCAATAGGAGACGACAACCTGACTACAAAGAGCACAGAGGGACAAAACATTACATCTTACTGGAATCAGCATGACTTTTGCATTTGATCTTAGCCTTGGAGCCAGACAGACCACATTGTACTTAGCTATACTAATGTACGAACAGCAATATTGCTCAGCGTCTGGGCACCAGGCTAGTTCTTATTGGCTAGATTTAATTCCATCCTTCCTCTGAAGTGGGTGACAACATTGTAAGCCAACATGGCTGGTACCTGTGACTGCTGCTGAGACCCTCTCTGTCGACTCTGAATTGGCTTCCTGGGTGACTTTAGGCTTGCTTAGCCTGAGGAATCATCAGAGAATGTCAGTTCTCCTTTTCACTGCATTTCTCATGTAAAAGATCAGTCATTAAATTGGCCTATTTGGACCTAATACATCTCGTCTTTGACCAGGGAGTTCTGACAGCCGCTTTCCTACATGGATACTGTCTATATGAACATGATTCTCTATGGCCTTATAAACAGAGTTACCGATTGTATTATTAGAGGCTGTGTGAGCTTTTCTCTGACCTCAGCAGTCCCCGGATGACCCCCACGGCCACATCATCCATGAAGGACACCCCCATGCGGCTGGGCTGGAGCAGACCGTCTATGGCAGGGCTTGCTGACTTGCGGGACTTTGGGCGTGCTGCTACAGCGAAGGCCCCCTGGAGAGGGCATTCAGGCATCAGTACTGCCATGGAAGGGTTCTGCACACAAAACACACTGCATTAAACCCTAGCTGGACCTCAGTCATGGTCAATGCAACAATAAAAACTATGGATCAACAACAACATAGTAAAATCCACTACAGTCTATTTCTCATATAACAATGTGTTTTTGGGTAAGCTGTCTTTATGTATGTTTATATAGAAGACTTTATATCCATTGCAACACACTTACCAAAAAGCATTGGAGATAATGGCATCGTGCCCTCAATTCCTCTATTATAGACCACGTAAAAGTGAAAACATCATCTGTCGTCACTGTCTACAAGAGGGAAAATGAATGAACAAATATTAGGAAAAATAGTACAAATATGCTGTTATTGATGCGAAAAAAATAATGTGCTATGCTCTGTCTAGTAGTCTTTTACAAAAGAAAAATATAAATCAATCAGCGCACATTTGGATTGAGTTTAGTACCTTTTCTGGACTGCTTCTGGCACAAGTATTTACCAAACTTTTTAACTCTGTCAGGAGGCTGTTGATTTTCTTATTGTGCATGTTGCTCTTTGTTGCCTGTAAAATAGAAGCAGACACATTTTGACCTGTGGGTGTATGTTAAGATATGAGTAATGGCAAGAGAGGGATGCAAGACGGTAAACGAGAGATATCATGAGAGGCGGGCAGACCAGATATAATAATGTACCTCTGTTTTTATCTGAACCTGTGTATTTGTTAGCATTCCTTGGATTTTCTCCAGAAACTTCAAATCCACTGTCAAAAAGTGGAATTTCTCCTCAAACCTGTTTATCACATCCTTCGCCTAAGGGGTAAATGCAACATTGGTATGGCAAAGCTCAGCACAAATATGTAACACTGAAATAATCTGGGTCAAAACAAATGTAATGTGACTTTTCTTTGAGCTTAGTTAAAGTTCATACCAGCTCCAGACACTTGGACTCTGTCCCCTCCATATCCAGCATTATGGCCTCGTCGTTGGTGTCGATACGTTTAACCATTTTCTCAATCCGTTTGTGATGCGCCTCTATCTCTTTGGGTGTGAAGTTCCCTCCATCTGAGAACAGCCTGCAGGCATAAAGGCCATCCTTTACCAAATAATCCGTACTTTGACACCCTATTAAAAAAGTATAGAGGAACAACTCAGGATAGAGGAACAACTCCTACTTAAAGGATTTGATTAACTGGACGTTGGTCTCTCTTAGGCCATCCAGCTTGGACTCCAGAGTCTGTCTGAAGTTTCTCTGTGATGCCTGAATGATGTTCATGTGGCTCTCCAAATTGGATTGCAGCGTACCACATAGTCCAACCAGCCTGAGGACAGAGATGAGCAGTGATGCATTGACAAAGAGAAAAAGATCAACAAAAGTCATCATTACTGCACGTAAATGGATGTTCTAAACGTTTTGATAGATAACCACAAATGTCCTTACACGTCTGACTTGGTGGCATAGGTAAAGACATCCTCCATGCTGTAAATCTGGGATCTGAAGTCCTCAGTCAGTTTGTGCTGTCGAATCTGGAGTTCGTGGAAGTCCGTTCGGCAGTTGCCAAGGGCCTGCAAGATGCCTTTACAGTGCCTATCCACACGATCTCTGTGCAGTACCAGTTCCGCTAAAGAGGGCAGACAGACAAATGTACATACATTTACAGTAAACTACTGGGAGGACTGTTTATTTAGAGTGGACTTGGAAGGTGAGATGGGTTAATCTTCTCACCAGCACGGACATTGTGGATGTCCACCTCGATTCTCTTAGCCCGTGGTTGGTGGAGGTGCAGCCGGAGATCCTGCTCTGACTTCAGTGCTTCCTTCTTGGCTGCCACAATATTCATTGTGTTGGTCAGAGCAGTCTGATATCTCTCTTCGAGGTGATTGAAAAACAACAGACGTATACTACGAGGAAAGAGGGACATTGTTCAGAAAAAGGCTCTCCTTCAACAGTAAATAATGACTTGTACTACAGGTAAATGATTTTATACAGGCCTGTACTCTTTTTGTATATCAGCAAGAAGACTTCTGGGGAACACAACCAACTCCATCTCAGATGGAATGGAATCCTGCTCCGTGTCCCATTGAGAGACAAAGCTCTGACCGTTGTATACATTGCCTTTAGAGGTGCAGAATGTCTCACTGGACTGAGAGTCAAGAAACTCCCGATGGGAATCAATGACATCCTACAGCAAGGAGAAACCATTTATATTCCATGCCTACACTGCCATGGTAAAATAAAAGTAGCAGTTTGTGTTTTTGCATGGATTTGAACCTCAGTGTCAAATTCATCAAAGGATGAATGTGCTGGATTTGGACTTTTCTGGAATCCTCCCGGACAACGTTTCCTTCCCTGTACAGTGGTCTGTCTTGTCCTCTTCACACTGGCCCTCCCACTTAAATCTATTGATCCAACATCCCACAAATGTTTGCTCATACATAGGATCCTGAAGTAATGTCACAGCAATGAAATTGAATGCTGCTAAAGGAAAATATCCAACTCACCGAGGTTTATGCCGGGATAAAGGGAGCGAAGTTCCTCAGAGTCCTGTGGTTAAAAGATAGACCCTTAAAGTTATTAACAAATAGTCTGTACAAGGCTAATCGTTATAGTAATAGTGGTTTGCTTTACATCTTAGATCCGTACCTGACTACCGGTATATATCTCCTTGACGTTGAAGAATCGACTGACAGCAAAGCTGTAAGAGTGCAGCTCCTCCAAGACCATGGCAGGATAACTCTCCACTGTGTCCACCTCTTCTTTGTAGAAGTGCATGTATCTATGGAAATCATACAACAGCTGTAGGAAATGCCTAGTCTGCATGTAAAGTTGAGACCAGGCTCAGAAAAAACTCCTTCTGTCGAGAAATACTATTATATTTCTGGAAAAACAGACAGCTTACACAAGTTTTATTTCATCCAGGGAGTGTAGAGCCTTCTCCAGCGCGATTTTGAGTGCCTCTTCAGTGCTCTCCTGTCTCAGTCTGTCCAACATCACATCAAGATTAGCCTCCTTCTTCTGGAAAACAGACAGCAGTGGGAGATATCAGGGGACCTTGTTCTGCTATCAGTATCCTTGATCCTTGTGGTGGCAGGGCAGTGCTGGGGGGGGGGGTCACCTGGATTTCATGCTCCTGACTGTAGCGCACCTCGTCCAGCTGGTCTTGCAGCTGCTGCTCCCTCCTCTGCAGCCCAGCACTGTGCACCTCCCACAGGTGAGATGCCCCACGTGTGAATTTGAAAAGTGACTTACTTAGCACAGCAGCTCTCTTGGCCAAAGACTCAAACGCTCTCTGGGGTAAGAGACGGAAAGTCTGGGCATTACGGAACACCAACCTTTAACAGGATGAATAGAAAATACAGTGCTGTTGTTGTCTTTCTCTTTTCCCAGGACTTACATCCATGGTGGCAAGGTGCTCCTCGGTCTGGCTCTGGCATTTCCCAATCAGAGGCAGGAACTCAACATTAACAGTATCCTGGATCTCTTCTGGAGAAACCCCATATGTAGTAATCTCTTTCTAAGTAAACCAATGGAAAGGAAAATGTGACTTCGGCATGGTTACAGGGTACATTTCCAGATTAACAAATTAAATGAGAAATATTTATAATTCAAAGATAATATAATAATAATTGATTTTATAGGGGCAGATTCAATGAAAACATTGTCACAATTAATTATCAAGGGTCAGGTGCACTGCACCATCATGCCTTAGCTCGTGCTAATTTCCAGAATCAGTCCCAAGATGTGCTTTAAATAAGATGATCTAAAAGGTGGAAAAGAAAAACATGACCGATATGTACCTTGACTTGTTCTACCTCTGCTAGGCATTCTTGCCAAGTATTTTCATAATAGGAATGTAGCTTCCTCATTGATTCAATGTGCATACAATCTGAGGAAACATGGAAATGTAAAACACAGAACAAGCATATAAACTTGTATATAAACATAATATTAAGACAGTATAGAATAAGGATTTGCTCACCAATTTGCTCGTTGACAGATGACAAAGAGTTATACCACTCAGCGATTAGAGTCTTTGAACATCTTGGAGGTATCATGGCACTACAAATAAACCCAGACACAATGAATCAATCATTGTCGTCATATCTGTCTAATGTATCCCTAACTAAGTGTGACACACTGACTCATCTCACAACAAGGGGAAATTGCCTGCTCACTCACGTGAGTGACTGAAGAATTTTGATGCGTTTTTCTCTAAAAGATTGCTGTGCTGCACTCATGGTGTCCAGAATAGCTTGTACGTCCTTAGGACCTTGGATTGGAGGGCTTCCCATGAAATCTCTAATGCCAAAAAGTTGATGGGATTTAGAAGTTAACCAAGAATTATGACGCCACTAAATACCACAACTCAAATATAAGGAGGCAGACTTTTTTGGTAGTCAAAGTTAAAGACAGAATAGCCTACTAGAAGTTCCATGGAAGAGATGAATTAATTTGTTGAACACTGAAGAAACAACCTACTTGAACCTGCTGACCACACCAAGGACCTTAAAGCTCTTCCAGTCTTGCAGTTTGTCCTCCCATCTGAGTCGGTGGAATACCTCCTTCTGTAGATCATTCTCCATCAGGTTCAGGTAGAGCTTGGCCACTGCTCGTCTATTTGCTAGAATAGCCTGGTTTATCATCTGCGGAGGGAGGCGACATGAGTGTCTCTGTGCACTGCAGTTAGTGTCATTTCTACATTACCTTGATGATAATGAACCAAGAACATCCTACCATGGCTTCTCTATTGATCAGTCGGTGGATATCCGAAGGCATTACGTAGCAGACTTTTTCCAGTTTCCCTGTGTATTTTCTCAGCAATGCTGCAATCTGGACACCAATAGAACAATGTCAAGAACAATATCAAGTCATTTACATAGTGATAATTTATAGTACTATTCTATAAGACTCACCATGGCTGTTCTGTCAGACTCATACTTAGCCAGGGTATCATCCAGATCCTTGATCCACTTCCTCCTAATCACTGACTCTTGTTTCACTGTATCCCAGAACTCATGAAGTCCCTGTAAGAGCAGTTGTGACAATTCAAATGGTTGTTGTTGGTTATTTATTCTATTGATGTCATGAAAAGAAAAGCCATTTAAGGCCATTCTGACCTGTAAGGTGAACTTCTCCAAATCAGAAATATTTTCAATCCTCTGCATTTGTCTCTCCACATTGCCATCATACACAGAGAGTTGGTGCAGCACCTCTTGCCCAGTTTGCCTGAATAATGTCTCATACTCCTGCGAGAAATAAGGCATCATGTCACTTCTAAACTATTAGAATTATAGTAATAATTATAATTACCAAGCCATTACATTGAATACCTCAAAATTGTATTGTACCAACTTACAGTAACTCACGTTTTTGTTTATTATACTATGCCTATGACTGCTTCAATATATAAACTCAAACTTGGTACCGTTGTGAATATAAGGTGCCTACCACACTGAGCACAGAAAGGTCCCTGTACAACTGTGCCACAGCCTCTAGGTGGTTCCTCTGCTTTTTCTCCATCAGGCGGTCAATGATGTCTGACCCTGGCTTTTCTGCCACTGCAGAGATAAGAAGGAAGGGATCAATAACCTCAGGCGAAACAAGCACAAGTCTGCATTCGCCTACCATCACTCATCACCCACCCTCTTACAATGTTTAAGCCTGCAAAACTTTAGTGTGCTACTTGCCAACATGGTCAGGAAGTCCACGGATCTCCTCCTCAACAAGCTGCTCCTCACTCGTCTGGCATTGTTTGATGCCTGAGAACAGTTGGTCCCTGTGGTGTCAAACAGGGTCAGACAGACTCACACACCCTTCAAAAGTACATGAATATTGCAAATTGACAATACGCGATGACCCACTGGGCACACACTGGTTGAATCAATGTTGTTTCAATGTAATTTAAATTAAATTAAACATAGAATTTAAATCTGTGCCCAGTGGGGAATGTGTTCGGAGTATGTATGAAGGATGCAACTTGTATTCCACAGTGCCTGTACCTAACAGCCATTTCCTCTGAGCATTGGTGGGTTTCAGCCTGAAGAGTTCTAATTCGCTGCTGCAGACCAGTGTCTGTGTCCCTACTAAGAGGAGGGTTGTCCCTTGGTAAGAATCCTTCATTAGTCTCACGTTTCCTCCGAGTATCATGTAGAGACCTTGACAGCTGAACCTGAGGATAAAATTGATGCGTGGCATTAACGTGCAACAACATAGACACTACGAAACGTTTAAAGCATTTCATATCAATAATCAACCCATAGCCTACCTGGGCGTCAAACATCTGGCGGTAGACTTTCCCACTTGGAATGACACGAGTCTCAGCCATAATGTCGAGACAGGAGTTTTACGTAGTTTACCTAAACATGCAATGTAATCAAGCAGCTACTGTAACGTTAGCTAACGTTATTTGCTACTTCAGTAACGTTACTTTGCAAAACAGCTCAGCGCAAAGCCCTAGCCATAGTTGAAAATATACATTGCATGACAATACATTGTGTTCTATTTTAGCTATATAATATAGAGTTAATACTTATTTGGCTATCACGTTATTAGCTCAAGTTCGATTGAGTTTAGTTAGGATGCGAACTCACTATTCCATCCGAGCCAGGTAGAGCGTCCATTCGTCGCCATGACAACATATCCTCGAAGCCATCTCGGGTTCGTTTCTAACAAGTAAACACAGAGTTTCAAAACCCAGAGACTCAACATCGAGAGACTTCCAGGAATGCTTAAACAGACCAGACTGGGCATTGGGGGTTAATAAGAGATGTGAAAAAATCTTCCTTAGCTGTTAATTTTCTCAAAATCTGAAGGCACATCCTAGATTCGAGACAATGTCTTAAGTAGTTGAACATGTTATTACTCCAACCTTGTGAAAGTTACAAACTGACCCGTTTTCATTTTTTCTCAAAAATAATTGTATTATATTGAAGGAGTGCATTTGATTTGAAGGCCTGCACAAGCGGAGTTTGGTCGAGATACCCGATGACGTCTATCTACGCATGCGCTTAGCTAGGCAAAGTCGCCATGACGTCCCCTACAAAAGGGATCGGGGATTTCTATTGGAGAAGCAGTTTCTTCCTATCTTCATACTGTACTGTCTTTGATGTAACGTTTGTGAAAATGTTCAATTCCGTAACACAACATTCAAACCAATGATGCAAACATTGCATCCGTTTGGGTCCATAAATGCCAAATAGTTTGCGCATTTAGTGCAAGTGTGTACGACGCCTCTTCACCAAATAATTGTGTACAAATTGTAGTTTGACTTACATTTTACATTGACATTTTAGTAATTTAGCAGACGCTCTCATTCAGAGCGATTTACAGGAGCAATTATGGTTAAATGCTTTGCTCAAGTGCACATTGACAGATTGTTTCACCTAGTTGGCTCGGGGATTCGAATTAGCTGGCCCAACGCTCTTAAACGCTAGGCTATCTGCCGCCCCTCTTTAAGGTAGTCACGAGTTACCACAGACGTCATAAACCACGCCCATTTCTAAAATGTATCATCTTAGAACATGATTTTAAAACAAAACTGAATCATTTACATTACATTTAAGTCATTTGGCAGACGCTCTTATCCAGAGCGACTTACAGTTTTAGACTATTGATGTTAAACGATTGACTGTTGAGAGAAATCATATGGGAACACAGTTTGCAGGGTGTACTTACTGATGCATGTTTTGAAAAATCTGGAAAGAAAAGGCCCGTTGAACGTAGCAGAGTGACATGGCCAGCGTTTCTCCCGACAAAGGTCATGACATAGGAAGAACTCTGGATCCTATACTGATCCACGCAGACAGTCTGTGTGATCATCATGGACTTGTTTAACCACACTGCTAACCTTATGCCTAACCTTAAATTAAGAGCAAAAAGTAAATGTTAAGTTTTCTTGAATCTTTACAAATCAGCTAATTTTGATTTTGTGGCTGTAATAACTAGTGACAACACCAACTTTTCTTTGCCTTTCGTATTAGCTACATTATCCAATTTCCTCTGCTTTTGCATGACAAAAAATGCACATTAAGAAGTACAAGCAAAGATATTAGATGAAGGCTTCTATACGGTCTCTGGTGTATGTAACTTTACATACAGAAACACATTCATCACGCAGTCACAGTTGAAAATATTGCAATTTTATTAAAACCATACAAAGAGTAAATATATACAGTACCATTCAAAAGTTTGGACACACCAAGTCATTCAAAGGTTTTTCTTTATTTTGACTATTTTCTACATTGTACGGTAATAGTGAATACATAAAATCTATGAAATAACACATACTGCACCATGTAGTAACCAAAAAAGTGTTTAACAAAACAAAATATATGTTATATTTGAGATTCTTCAAAGAAGCCACCCTTTGATGACAGCTTTACACACTCTTAGCATTCTCTCAACCAGCTTCATGAGGTAGTCACCTGGAACGCATTTCAATTAACAAGTGTGCCTCGATAAAAGTTCATTTGTGGAATTTCTTTCCTTCTTAATGTGTTTGAGCAAATCAATTGTGTTGTGACAAGGTAGGGTTGGTATACAGCAGACCCTATTTGGTAAAATACCAAGTCCATATTATGGCAAGAACAGCTCAAATAATCAAAGAGAAACAACAGTCCATTATTACTTTAAGACATGAAGGTCAGTCAATCTGGAAAACTTTGAAAGTTTCTTCAAGTGCAGTCGCAAAAACCATCAACCGCTATGATGAAACTAGCCCGCATGAGGACTGCTACAGGAAAGGAGGACCCAGAGTTACCTCTGCTGAAGAGGATAAGTACATTATAGTTACCAGCCTCAGAAATTGCAGCCCAAATAAATGCTTCACAGAGTTCAAGTAACAGACATATCTCAACATTAACTGTTTAGAGGAGAATGCGTGAATCAGGCCTTCATGGTCGAGTTGCTGCAAAGAAACCACTATTAAAGGATACCAATAATAAGAAGAGACTTGCTTGCCAAGAAACACGAGCAATGGACATTAGACTGGTGGAAATCTGTCCTTTGGTCTGATGAGTCCAAATTTGAGATTTTTGGTTCCAATTGCTGTGTCTTTGTGAGCTACAGAGTAGGTGAACGGATGCTCTCCGCATGTGTGGTTCCCACCGTGAAGCATGGAAGAGGTGTGGTGGTGTGGGGGTGCTTTGCTGGTGACAATGTCAGTGATTTATTTAGAATTCAATGCACACTTAACCAGCATGGCTACCACAGCATTCTGCAGCGATACTCTATCTCATCTGGTTTGCGCTTAGTGGACAATGACCCAACACACCTCCAGGCTGCTTGAGGGCTATTTGACCAAGACGGAGAGTGATGGAGTGCTGCATCAGATGACCTGGCCTCCACAATCACCAAATCTCAACCCAAATGAGATGGTTTGGGATGAGTTGGACCGCAGGGTGAAGGAATAGCAGCCAACAAGTGCTCAGCATACATGTGGGAACTCCTTCAAGACTGTTGGAAAAGTATTCAAGGTGAAGCTGGTTGAGAGAATGCCAAGTGTGTGCAAAGCTGTCATCAAGGCAAAGGGTGGCTACTTTGAAGAATATATTTTGATTTGTTTAACACTTTTATTGCTTACTACATGATTCCATATTTGTTATTTCATAGTTTTGATGTTTTCACTATTATTCTACAATGTAGAAAATAGTAAAAATAAAGAAAAACCCTTGAATGAATAGGTGTCCAATCTTTTGACTGGTACTCTACATCATTTCAACAAAATTATTATTTCATTGATTTAATAATTCTAATATTTTTGTTAAGGAAAGTAAACTAGCCTATGTTTCTGAAGGACCTTGCCATGTCCCCCAGCCACTCCACTGCCCCCCCTCCCGTCACATCCCATCCGTGTCAGTGTTGTCACTTCCACTGCTGTTGTCCAGGACACACGGTTTGCATTCCTTGCATGTGGCCTTTGACCTCCGAAGGGCACGTTTCCTGTCGTTAAGGAATGAAATCATTATACTACCGTTCAAAAGTTTGGGGTCACTTAGAAATATCCTTGTTTTTTAAAGAAAAGCACATTTTTTGTCCATTAAAATAACATCAAATATGATCAGAAATACAGTGTAGACATCGTTAACATTGTAAATGACGATTGTAGCTGGAAACGGACGATTTTTAAAGGAATATCTACATAGGTGTACAGAGGCCCATTATCAGCAACCATCACTCCTGTGTTCCAATGGCACATTGCGTTAGCTAATCCAAGTTTATAATTTTAAAAGGCCAATTTATCATTAGAAAACCCTTTTGCAATTATGTTAGCACAACTGAAAACTGTTGTTCTGATTAAATAAGCAATAAAACTGACCTTCTTTAGAATAGTTGAGTATCTGGATTAAAGAAGCAATAAAACTGTCCTTTAGAATAGTTGAGTATCTGGAGCAACAGTATTTGTGGGTTCGATTACAGGCTCAAAATGGCCAGAAACAAAGAACTTTCTTCTGACACTCGTCAGTCTGTTCTTGTTCTGAGAAATGAAGGCTATTACATGTGAGAAATTGCCAAGAAACTAAAGATCTCGTACAACGCTGTGTACTACTATCTCCACAGAACCGCACAAACTGGCACTACCCAGGATAGAAAGAGGAGTGGGAGGCCCCGGTGCACAACTGAGCAAGAGGACAAGGACATTAGAGTGTCTAGTTTGAGAAACAGGCGCCTCACAAGTCCTTAACTGGCAGCTTCAATAAATAGTACCCGCAAAACACAAGTCTCAACGTCAACAGTGAAGAGGTGACTCTGGGATGCTGGCCTTCTAGGCAGAGTTCCTATGTCCAGTGTCTGTGTTCTTTTGCCCATCTTAATCTTTTCTTTTTATTAGCCAGTCTTCTGAGATATGGATTTTTTTGCAACTCTGCCATTTTTCTTTGCTTTTCTTTCAAAAACAAGGACATTTCTAAGTGACCCCAAACTTTTGAACGGTAGTGTGTGTGTGTATATATATATTTATTTATTTTTTTGCACAGAACATGATAACACAGGCAGCAGAAAAGTCACTTTACATCACTCCCATACATTACCCATTGCAGGGCATAGCAGTTTTACCCCTATGGAGACAATTTATGACAAAATACAGATACTGCATTTTCAGTAAATGTCCTTATGTGGTGTTCTCTAAAACATATAAACTTGCCAACCTTCTGTAGTAGAAGTTACACCTCTCTCTGGGCTTGCTGCAGTCTGAGGGCTCATCCTCTGATAAAGCCCTTTCCTGTCACGTGGAGCAAAGCAAAATACATATACAATACACAGTAACCATAAACTTCATATTATTTTCCTTTTTAAACTGAAATATGTTTTTCTTGGGGCTAAAATGTGAAATGTGTTCAATGCAGATAATTGAGGTTCAGTTGATGTTACTACTATAACAAGTGGCTTATTATATAATAAGAAAACCTCACAACCCCAGGCCAGCCACATGTGACCTAGTCAAAAGAAACAATTGAAGGTACTTACTCCTGAGATATTATCCTCCGGGGACCCTTCTGCACACAACGGGTGGACTTGCAAAGCAATGCACACATCATACTCCCCCGATGTCTGACATTGCAGGTCCCCATTACTAGCTGTGATAAAGATTTTTTTAAATGTAGTTAACAACATAGAATGTTGGGAGTTCAAAATGCATGGTGAAATCATATATCAAGCTAAGCTTATGATTACCATGAACACAAAAAGTATAACTTTTCTGATCATTGTTGAATTTTGTTGTTGTTGTGATTATTTGTCACTTGTCATAGACTTCTTGCCTTCGGTTAATGTATCTCTGCAGTCTTCCTCACTGGTCTGGCTTTTCTGTTGCAGAGAACACACGGAAAGAGAACACTCAATAAAGTGGGTTGCAGAGACAAGAAAACACTAGCTGCCAAAGTGGATGGATCATTGCAGGTCATTTGTAATAGAGGAAACACAGAGAGGTCAAAAGTAGAAGTAGAATTATTCAGATCCCTGAACATTGCAAACATAATGATACTGCATGGACAACATTTGTTGTAAATCAGGAAGCAAATTACATTTACAATATCAGCAAGGAAGCATTCTCAAAATATGACACCTGAGAGGGAAACCATAAATCGATATAAATACATTTCCAAAATCAATAGAATATCCTACGCTATCCTTTATAAACATTAAAAAAAAACAGAAACAAAGGCAAATTAAGATAGAATTGGAAAAGCTAGCAATGCCAGTTCAGTGATTCTGATGACATATTTTATGTTTGAGTTAAAAGACAGATCTAAATGGAAGTGGTTGGTGGAATCCATTCTCACATCATGTGGGGAGCAGGTGTCAATGTGAAGCCTGGTCTGTAGAGCCATAACCTCTGCCTCAGTCCGGAACAACTGGACCTGCAGCTCATCACAGCGCTCACCCAGCTCCCGAATCTGCTTCCGGTACTGGTCCTTCTCCTGGAGGCTCCGTGAATTCTCCTGGTGGTACTCCTCTCGAGAGGCGATGGCCTACCGCAAAACAAAAGCTTTGGTTTGCTTTGCTGTAATGTTTCATATGAAACAAATGGCAATGGTGCGGATGAGCTTCTGATCACAACCACACATATAGTCAACTTTTTTTTTAGCAAATAGAAGTCACCTCTTCTGGATGAAAGAAATAAGCAGTATGGGGTGAATCCTAACCTTCACTAATGATGAATTTTCACTTTGATGTAATTTGGAGACTAAATAAAGGGGAAGATAGGATTTCCCAAGACAGTGAGGTCCAAGAATCACAGTCCTAAAATCACACCATGATCACCTTGTCTCTCTCCCTGATAACCTCATCCATCTGTTTCAGGATGTCCTCCATTCGCTCACGATACATTTTTGCATCTTTCTTTGATGTTGTGCACTTCAACTCAAGAACCTCCTTCGCCTCCAAGTACTGCAAGAACAAATCAAACCTATATATTACAATTTGAACACCATAATTTGTGACATTGGAAGAGACCACTTGAACAATTTAACCTTGCACAATCAGCTATTCCAATGAATGAGGAACACGCTTGGGCAGATTACAAAAATAAGGAAATATATTCATCCTGATGCTCAAGATCATAATTTTTGAGGAAATAATATAATTTCTTTGGAATTTTTTGTTCCTCTTGCACTTGTGTTGAAAGAGCAGTTGAATAGCTTATATTTTAGAAATGCAAGGTAATTAGTAGTCTTCTCCTACAGCTATTCCTAAGCAGTGCTCAGTGCATCAGGCCATGATGTGTATGTACCCGATTCCGTAGTGCCTCAGCATCGTGCAGATCTCTGCGTAGGTTGTAGATGTTGTTGACCAGCTCCTGGTGCTGAGCCTGAGAGTGCTGCTTGTAGTCCTCTAGACTCTCAACGCTCAGCTTCTCTTGATCCAATGGGGCTGGAGCTGTCCCCTGCTGGAAGATATAGATTAATCCTGTCACACTACTCACTCAATCACATACACAATTCATTTTTTACACTACCGTACCGACATGAACAGTAACTGTGCTGGCTCATATGTTCTTTTCACGTTGTCCTTTTGAGCACAGTTCCAACAAACTATAGTGGATGCCTAACCAAGCCAGCACAACTTGGCTCGGCTTGGCTCAGTAATGAAAAATGGTACAATTCTGCGTCTGAACAATCACTTTATTTGTTTAGACATTTTTCTTGTGGTGCACAAAATGCCACTCCTAGCTATTATTCCAAAATGTGTCCAGTGCAGTGCAGTGTCCTTTTTATTTAACTGCATATCTAAACATTTCCTGAGAAATGATCACTGAAACAAAATCCCACTGCTAGCTGTTATTCCATTTTTTTCAAATTGTTGTCGACTGACTTTGTGCTGTTCTATGATGAATGTCTCAACATGTCTGGCTACAGAGGTCTTTCGATACTTAAAATGTAAACCAATAGTTAGTGGTTTGGTGTGTTTGGGTTTGCCAGAGCTGCAAGCCCCCCCCCCCGAACCTGATTGAGTAGAGATCAAACATACCTGAGCTGAGCTCTCCAGCTCCTGGATGCGCACTGTGAGCAGATCGTTGTCTCTCTGGAGCTGCCAAATCATGTCCTGACTGGGTCTCTTCTCAATGGCATTCTTCAGGTTCACAGTTTGCTTGCGTTGGATTTTCGAGTCACTCTCTGCCTTCATCAGACTGTGCTTCAGCTTTTCTATCTAGTGATCAATGAAAATCCCATCAAAACTGTTTTCGTTTTTGCCGATTGACTTTATGTTGTTCTATAACGAATGTCGCCACAGGTCGGACTACAGAGGTTTTCCTATACTGAATGTAAACCAATAGTTATTGTTTTTGTCATTAGTTGTTGTGTTTGGGTTTGCCAGAACTGCAACATCCCCCCATATCTCACCTCTAACTGCAGATCCCGGTTGGACATGAGAGCACTATTCTTCTCTTCGCTCAGCTTGGTTATGTTATGCATCAGGCTGTAGTTCTCATCCTTCAGGTGGCATACTACCTCCCATTGCTGGTCTCTCTCCTCCCTCATACACTGCACGCGCTCCTGCTGCTTCCGCAGCTCCCTCTCCTTAACCTGCTGCTGCCGTAAAGCGTCCTCCTGCGTGGCTGCAGCCCAAGTGGCCTCTTGTCTGCGCCGGCGTTCTTCCTGCAGGCCCTTCTGCAGACGTGTGACTTCACTCATCAAGAACTGAGTCAGTCCTGACTCACCCACCGTGTCTATGACGTCAGAGAGGACAGGATGTTTTTAGGATCAAATCCATTGTCATAGACACCAGCACTTTGAAAGATCCTGCCAAAAATTCTACCTACAGTATATCTTACACAAATACCTACAAGCTTGCATAATAGACACACAACATGTCTATAGAAACACGTCATGTTGTATAGCTACTCACCAACTAGTACAGAAAAGACCCGGGCAGGTTCTTTGCCAGTAATTTTGCGATACAATCGAGGATAGTCCAGCTCCAAGCTCTCGAGGAATGTCACATAGCCTTTGAGTCCAGTTCTTTGAAGAATATCCAATAGTACACCTGTGAACATGGATCTGAGGTTTATAAATACGGTACTGGTATGAATTTCAGGAGACTGTGGGCAAATTCCAGGTCATATTTATTTAGCAGATTATCACATCTCTTAATGCCTCAATTGATATATAGCAATCTCCTGAGAAGCAGTGTGCCTGCAATACAAACCTGGAATTCAACCAAATTATTGTAGTTCAAAGTAGAAAGTGTAACACTTGACCCTTTGTTTGCTCTATAACCTGAAATAGAGGACAGTGCCTTACCTACTTTGCGTTGGCGGATGACCAGACTGGGGTCATTGAATATCTGCTCCTCATCCTCACTGCTTAGCACCTTACAATGACGCAAGTAAGGAGTGATTCGCGACGGCTCAATGGTCTTTATCAGCAGCATTCTATAATCCTCCAGCTGGACCCAGCACTGCTCATCCTCCATATCTGACACACTCTGACTGTCAGTCATGATTGTCTCAGTGTCACTGTACGTTCAACAACTCCTTCACTAAGGGCTTATCAACTGGGAGCAAAATCTAGATGGTTAAGTGGTTCCAATCCAAATGTGGAACTGTTATGTGGAAATACTGTTTTATGACGCAAGAGTCAAGTTCCTTTTTGTAGAAGTCATTTCAGTTTTTTAATTTCCCCCATTTTGTGCCACAGTGTGCCGAGACAAACTCTTCAAGAAAATAATGTGCAATTGCCAGTGTGACAACATTAGTTCCTTCTTGAGTGGTTGTGAATAATCCTTTATTCTCAATAAACCAACACCAAATTATGGAGTGACAAGAGTATTGGCAGTAGTACACACCTCTTGTTTAAGGACTGTGAGGCAATGACTCAATCACTTCCTTCCCTCATTTGTTAAAAAAACAGTTCTGCTGATGAAACAGTATTACACTGACTTGATTACTGTAGTTTCTAAAGTTAAGGTACAATATATTTTCATTGTAAATAATATAGAAAACAGGATACTCGCCCACCAGGGAGAATATTGTTTATATTTTTTTCTTGAGAATTGACTGGTTTATATACACAATGTAATATTAATCTATTTAACCAGGGTTGCAAAATTCCAGTAACTTTCCCAAAAGTCCCAGCTTTTCCAGAAATCGTGGTTTGAGAATTCACAACATTCTGTTTATTCCGTCTTGATTCTGAAAATCTTTCAACCAGGACTTCTGGAAAACCTGACGATTTTGGGAAAGTTACCAGAATTTTGCATCACTCATGAAACTGCATAATCCTTTGGGCTAATAAATATTTGAATCCTTAGTTTGAGGCGTAAAAAAACTTTTGCATCCTGGCTAATAAACATTTATTCACAGGTAAGGTTCACCACTTTGAGGACATTTCTGGTCAAAAATAAAACAGTGACAGAATATGAGTTTTATAGCTAGTATTTTCTGCACAGATTTAAACTATTATGCACCATGAAAATGTCACCCTCAGTGACCACTGTGGTCTGCAAAAAAAACTGGTTGTTGGGAGTCGATCTGACGAATGTGCTCTGCAGATCCAATGTATACGCATTTATTAACAGAATGATTTATTACAAAATATGTACAGGTCAACATAATTATTCTTATACATTGTGTAAATAGTTCAATTATAAACAAAAACAAGTACAAATATGAACCATTCATTAAGTACAATTTCAACAGCAACTATACTGTAATGAGTGATGTCATAGATCCCTTTTTATGACCCTGACATCACAACAAAATTGGCAAGAACTTTTAAACACAAAAACCTGGTTTAACCCATAAGATGACACATTCCAAAACTATTCAAATTACTCCATGCCTAGGTCACTGCTTTTATTTCTTGTGGTGATTCCAGAGAAGAAGGTGGCAGGAGATCCTGTTCCATCAGTGCTTAGCAGAGGGGCCTGAGAAAAGAACATAAAGGCAGTGTATCGAACATAAGAAGGAGGATTGGTTTGAGACTGAACTCACCTGGAGTGTTGTTTGCTGTTCATACAAAGTATAGATCTGCATCCCTGGAGGGTTCCTGAAAGGTTCCTCCTCCACATCACTGTGGTCCGGGGTGGGAGACATGGGGAATTTGACTGGATTGATAGTAGCCAGAAGAGCAGGCATGGTGAAACAAGACAAGAAGCGAGCCTTCAGGAGGTGGTAGCCCGGGTTATGGATGAAACGCTCTGCCACGAGGCTCCGCACTGCCGCTACCTGTTGCTCCTCTTCCTGGTTCTCTTTCTCCTCTGGGTGCAGGACCATCATGGCACTAATTGCCAATGTCGTTTTACATTTCAGGAGACTCGACAGGGTATCCAGGCTGCTGACAAAGGGGGGAAGGTAGGGTAGAGTGACATCAAACTCCGGAAGCGCAATTCCATTCTTGCCATTCAACCACTCGCTCACTTTGGCCGGGTCCTCCATGAATATCAGGTTGGGATCAAACTGTATTACTTCTGGATTGCGGGGTGGAGGGACACGTTTAGGGGGATAAAGCTGCACGATTCGGAAGGCTCCCTGAGGGAATGAGGCTGGAAGAGAGCCTGGAGGGACGTTGAGGACGAAAGCCTGTGGCGGGCCAGTCTGTGGTCTGATGGGAGCCGAGATGACCGTGTTCTTGGGAACAGAGAGAACAGGTGACACTGCATTGAGCTGGGGACAAGTGGTTGCCACAGTCTGCAGGACTGGGTTAGTCATTCTCATGCTGTTCACTGGGTTGGTCATCCTTGGAGCAGTGTTGCTTATGAAGGTAGTGGAGGCGGAGGGAGAGGAAAAAACAGATGGGGAGGCAGTTCCCTGTGCTATGGATGATGCAGAGGGAGATGGGCAGACATGGGTCACATTGGAGGAGGCCTGTGCTGCAGCAGCATTTAGTGTTAGAGGGACTTGCTGGTTGATAATAACAGGTGATGGACAAGCAGGTGCAAAAGCATTTGCTGGTAGATTCTGAGGTGTCATCTGAATGCCAATACCACTGATTGGCACAAGTCCATCGCGCGTCAGGACCCAGGCAGTTTGTGGAGGGGACAGAATTATGTTAGAAAGTTGGCCAACCAGGTTTCCTTTGGGAGGACTTTGCGTACGGGCTTTCTTGCGGTTAGGCGACTGTTCCACTGACTTTTTTGCAATTGCAGCATCCTTGACCCCTTTGGGGGCCTGTGATTTCTCAGTTGGTTTGAGATTGCGTTTCTTTGCTGAAAGATTCCCATTTACCTGAACATTCACCCTGTCTATTATGATTGAGGATTGGACAGGAGCAGGGAGTATAGGTTGGCTGGGGGTTGAGGGTAAAGGTTGACCAGGGGTGGAAGGTATGGGTCGGCTGGGGGTAGAGGGTCCGGGTTGGGTAAGTGTAGAAGGCATGAGTTGTTGTCTGGAAGTTGGAGTGAATGGGACCATAGGATGTGGGGTGGACTGTACTACAGGCTGTCCAATGACAAAGGTCTGAGGGGTCATCATCACAAGTTGACTGTTCTGTTGCTGGCTGTTCTGCTGCTCGTTTCCCTTCCGTTTCAGCATACTGGCTACCGTTCTGGGACCATGCAGTTGCGTTGTTTTTTTCAATAAAGCTAGAATAAAGTAAATAAAAAAAGAGGCATTTATGTAAAACATAATTCACATATGGGTGTAATTACCACAATTATAAAAAAAATAATTTTACATTTAATATCAATGAATAGATTTGTTGTCTTTAAATACTTTGCAGTTGACCATCGCTGATCGGGGTGCTGAAGCTCTTAGCTAATTAATAAGTGATTTTTGGTGGCGAGAGCATGCAGAGAATGTAAGCAGGAAGTGACTGCCCCTCAGCCTCAAGTTTCTCAACTTTTGTAGTTTAATTTTTTTTGTCTTCAACGCGCAGGAAAGTAATGCACTGGTCTTCAAGTGCATAAACATCATAAAAGGGATCTGACAGAGGTCAATTCATCCACAAACACAATTGTATATACATTTTATAATGGCTGCATTTTCATACATTTTTTTAAATAACCACGAAGCCCATTCAAAACAGCATGGGAATCGATACGGAAGTAAAGGGGAAGTGGACACTTTCACAGGGTATGACATATTCAAGGCGATATACAAACATAATATGTTACCCTGTTTCGCTTCCCAAGATCTGTGTCCCGTGAGTACCGCCTGAAAAAGATAAAATGACATCACAATTGCTCTGTTCAATTGCTCTGTACAGTGCATTTGGAAAGTATTCAGACCCCTTTACTTTGTTATCTTACAGACTTATTCTAAAATGTATTAAAATTGTGTCCCCCCCCCAATCTATACACAATACCCCATAATGAAAAAGCAAAAACAGGTTGACATTTTTGCATTTTTTAAAGAAATATTACATTTACATAAGTATTCAGACCCTTCACTCAGTACTTTGTTGAAGCATATTTGGAAGTGATTACAGCCTCAAGTCTTCTTGGGTATGACGCTACAAGCTTGGCACACCTGTATTTGGGGAGTTTCTCGCATTCTTCTCTGCAGATCTTCTCAAGCTCTGTCAGATTGGATGGGGAGCATCGCTGCATAGCTACTATCAAGTCTCTCCAGAGATGTTCGATCGGGTTCAAATCCGGGCTCTGGCTGGGTCACTCAAGGACATTCAGAGATTTGTCTGATGATTTAATCAATTTAATCAATTTTAAAATAAGTCTGTAACGTAACAAAATGTGGAAAAAGTCAAGGGGTCTGAATGCACAGTAAGTAGCAATTATTATATAGATGCAAAAACCTAAAACTGTAAAGGTTTTAAAGTATGAGGACTTTTTGTTTATGGTGTAGTAAATTATACTCACTTGTTTGTTACGCATTTTAATTATCTGCTTACAGCCCCCAGCATCCACACGGAGGACCTGTTTCAGATTGCATTAGAAAATGCATAATATAAAATGTTCATATGATCAGGATCGGCTGACAATGGATTCAAAATATGGTATTATCAGTTAACCCTTTTCAGATTTTCTGGACTGAGGTTATGATGCATTAATTTGGTACCATAATAGCTAGTCATGTGCTCTTGATATGCCAATAAAGAACATATGTTGTAAAATGTGTTCCACTTTTCCTGTATGTAGCGTGACGTCATTCGTGTTTGTCTATCAGCATTAGAATACATGCCAGAATTTCTGCATAGGCCTAGGTGCTCGCCTCCATAAGAAAAACCCAACTAATATAATGGCATTATTGTGCTCATTCATATAAAAATGTTGCCCCCACTGGGTTCATTCCCTACCTGCAGAAAGAACAAGAACACTGGGGTCTTGGTGAGTCCAATGCTCTCTGATCTCTCTCGCACCATGTCAGCTACAAAAACAAGAGAAAGTAGGATCAATTTAGAGTCATATACACTGACTATATAAAACATTAAGAACCCCTGCTCTTTCCATGACAGACTGACCAGGTGAAAGTTATGATCCACTATTGATGTCACTTGTTAAACCCACTAAAAAGCAGTGCAGATGACGGAGGGTAGAGGATAGGGGTTAAAGAAGGATTTTTATGCCTTGAGACAGTTGAAACTGGTAGTAGGCGCCAGGCGCACCGTTGTGTGTCAAGAACTGCAACGCTTCCAGGTTTTTCATGCTCAACAATTTCCCGTGTGTCAAGAATGGTCCACCACCCAAAGGACATCCAGCCAACTTGACAACTGTGGGAAGAATTGGAGTCAACATGGGCCAGTATATGGGAATGCTTTCCACACATTGTACACCACCAGTCAAAAATTTTAGAACACCTACTCATTCAATGTTTTTTCTTTATTTGTACTATTTACTACATTGTAGAATAATAGTGAAGACAAACTATGAAATAATATATATGGAATCATGTAGTAACCAAAATAATGTGTTCAACAAATCAAAATATATTCTTAAAAATAGCCACCCTTTGCCTTGATGACAGCTTTGCACACTCTTGGCATTCTCTAAACCAGCTTCATGAGGCAGTCACCTGGAATGCATTTCAATTAACAGGTGTGCCTTCTTAAAAGTTAAAGCATTTCAGAAGGGAACGTTGATTTGTGACAAGGGGATGGGGGTGTTATACGGAAAATAGCCATATTTGGTAAAAGAACAAGTCCATATTATGGCAAGAACAGCTCAAATATGCAAAGCGAAATGACAGTCCATCATTACTTTAAGACATGAAGGCCAGTCAATACAGAAAATTTCTAGAACTTTGAACATTTCTTCAAGTACAGTCACAAAAACCATCAAGCGCTATGATGAAACTGGCTCTAATGAGGACCGCCACAGGAATGGAAGACCCAGAGTTAGAATGGGTCTCCCATTATCTAATGAGGATAAGCTCATTAGAGTTAATAGTATCAGAATTTGCAGCCCAAATAAATGCTTCAGAGTTCAAGTAACAGACATCTCAACATCAACTGTTCTGAGGAGACTGTGTGAATCAGGCCTTCATGGTTGAATTGCTGCAAAGAAACCACTACTAAAGGACACCGATAATAAGAAGAGACTTGCTTGGGCCAAGAAACACTAGCAATGGACGGACGTTAGACAGGTGGAAATTTGTCCTTTGGTTTGGTGTCTAAATTGGAGATTTTTGGTTCCAACCTCCATGTCATTGTGAGACGAGGTGTGCGTGTATGGATTATATCAGCATGTGTATTTCACACCGTAAAGCATGGAGGAGGTGTTATGGTGTGGGGGAATTTTGCTGGTGACATTGTCTGAGATTAATTTAGAATTTAAGGCAGACTTAACCAGCATGGCTACCACAGCCTTCTGCAGCGATACGCAGTCCCATCTGATTTGGGCTTAGTGGGACTATCATTTGTTTTTCAACAAGTCAATGACCCAACACACCTCCAGGCTGTGTAAGGGCTATTTTACCAAGAAGGATAGTAATTGAGTGCTGCATCAGATGACCTGGCCTCCACAATCCCTCCAACCTCAACCAAATTGAGATGGTTTGTGATGAGTTGGACTGCAGAGTGAAGGAAAAGCAGCCAACAAGTGCTCAGCATGTGGGAACTCCTTCAAGACTGTTGGAAAAACAGAGAATGCCAAGAGTGTGCAAAGCTGTCAATATTAAGAAGGTGCTCTTAATGCTTGGTATACTCAGTGTGTATATGGAGTTTAGCCAATGCGGTATACAGTGGGGCAAAAAAATATTTAGTCAGCCACCAATTGTGCAAGTTCTCCCACTTAAAAAGATTCATTTTCCTAACTTGCTACGTTAATTATCCTAACCTGCTACATAAATTCTCTTAACCTGCAATGTAAACATTAAACTGACCAGCGGTAATCCTGACTATGGCCGGTCTGACCAATAATGGAATGCTGATTTTACACCCATCACTGTTGAGCCACCCACTTCTTTTGCAACGCCCACTTTCAGACACATTCCAAGTATGCAGTTACCCATAGTTGGAGCCTCCCCTTGAGAAACCAAATTGAATCTGTCTAATAGGAGCTCAAACAGGTACAGTACATAAGCACTTGGCCCCTTCCAGGATTACACAATTACAATATTGGCAATTACAACCAATAAACTGGTTCTACATTGTAAAATACAATTTCCACATCCATTGTTACATTTACAGTAGGGCAAAAAGTATTTAGTCAGCCACCAATTGTGCAAGTTCTCCCACTTAAAAAGACGAGGCCTGTAATTTTCATCATAGGTACACTTCAACTACGACAGACAAAATGAGAAAAAAAATCCAGAAAATCACATTGTAGGATTTTTAATGAATTTATTTGCAAATTATGGTGGAAAATAAGTATTTGGTCACCTACAAACAAGCAAGATTTCTGGCTCTCACAGACCTGTAACTTCATCTTTAAGAGGCTCCTCTGTCCTCCACTCATTACTTGTATTAATGGCACCCGTTTGAACTTGTTATCAGTATAAAAGACATGTCCACAATCTCAAACAGTCACACTCCAAACTCCACTATGGCCAAGACCAAAGAGCTGTCAAAGGACACCAGAAACAAAATTGTAGACCTGCACCAGGCTGGGAAGACTGAATCTGCAATAGGTAAACAGCTTGGTTTAAAGAAATCAACTGTGGGAGCAATTATTAGGAAATGGAAGACATACAAGACCACTGATAACCTCCCTCGATCTGGGGCTACACGTAAGATCTCACCCCGTGGGGTCAAAATGATCACAAGAACGGTGAGCAAAAATCCCAGAACCACACGGGGTGACCTAGTGAATGACCTGCAGAGAGCTGGGACCAAAGTAACAAAGCCTACCATCAGTAACACACTACGCCGCCAGGGACTCAAATCCTGCCAGACGTGTCCCACTGCTTAAGCAAGTACATGTCAAGGCCCGTCTGAAGTTTGCTAGAGAGCATTTGGATGATCCAGAAGATTGGGAGAATGTCATATGGTCAGACGAAACCAAAATATATAACTTGTTGGTAAAAACTCAACTTGTCGTGTTTGGAGGACAAAGAATGCTGAGTTGCATCCAAAGAACACCATACCTACTGTGAAGCATGGGGGTGGAAACATGCTTTGGGGCTGTTTTTCTGCAAAGGGACCAGGACGACTGATCCGTGTAAAGAAAAGAATGGGGCCATGTATCGTGAGATTGAGTGAAAACCTCCTTCCATCAGCAAGGGCATTGAAGATGAAACGTGGCTGGGTCTTTCAGCATGACAATGATCCCAAACACACCGCCCGGACAACGAAGGAGTGGCTTCGTAAGAAGCATTTCAAGGTCCTGGAGTGGCCGAGCCAGTCTCCAAATCTCAACCCCATAGAAAATCTTTGGAGGGAGTTGAAAGTCCATGTTGCCCAGCAACAGCCCCAAAACATCACTGCTCTAGAGGAGATCTGCATGGAGGAATGGGCCAAAATACCAGCAACAGTGTGTGAAAACCTTGTGAAGACTTACAGAAAAAGTTTGACCTCTGTCGTCGCCAGCAAAGGGTATATTACAAAGTATTGAGGTAAACTTTTGTTATTGACCAAATACTTATTTTCCACCATAATTTGCAAATTCATTAAAAATCCTACAATGTGATTGTCTGGATATGTTCTCATTTTGTCTGTCATAGTTGAAGTGTACCTATGATGAAAATTACAGGCCTCTCATCTTTTTAAGTGGGAGAATTTGCACAATTTAGCGGCTGACTAAATACTTTTTTGCCCCACTGTATGTCTGAATGTTCCAAGAGTGCCACTTTTCTCCTCCATAGCTGTTGCTAAGTGATAACTGAAGCTTCCGCATTGTGCTGTTTATTTGCAATTTGTTGACATCACAACACAGTACAGACTTGGATACAGATTACCCCGAATGCTAATCAATAAAAACATGTTACATTTGCAGCTCTGTGTTGCTTGTTTACCGTGGGTAATTTCAGAGGGAACCATCAGAGGCACTCTCGTATTGTTACATCACCAACATGTATAGAATAAAGGCGCTAACGTAGCAGCCATTTTAAAACCTGGCCAAGCTACCACCATACCCCGTTCAAAGGCAATTCAATCTTTTGTCTTGCATATTCCCCCTCTGAATAGAACACATACACAATCCATGTCTCAATTATCTTGAGGCATCAAAATCCTTCTTTAACCTGTCTCCTCCCCACGGACTGAAGTGGATTTAAGAAGTGATATCACTTAGGGATCATAGCTTTAACCTGGTCATTCTACGGCATGGAAAGAGCAGGTATTCGTAATGTTTTGTACACTTACTGTATATAACTCTGGGTCAAGTCCTTGGTTCAGTCTTCCAAAACCCATTATTTAACAACAAGAACGCTCATTTTACTTATCTGCAAGTGAGAGAAGTTAGGATGTATTACCTGTGACAACTCATAAAGTACCTTCACTGAGCTTGTTTGAAGAGATTGGTGGGGGCATAAGCACATTGCCCACCCAGGGAGTGACTGCCAACTGAAGGGAATAGTTGAGAGTGGTGTCGGTTTCACTGTTGGCAGAGGAGTACTTTTGCCTTGAGCAATTGTGGGGCGTCCCCTGGTCGCTGCTTGTAGACCCACTGTTTTTCTGCAGACATGTACAGTACAAGTCAAAAGTTTGGACACACCTACTCATCCAAGGGTTTTTCTTTATTTTTTTACATTGTAGAATAATAGTGATGACATCAAAACTATGAAATAACAAATCAAAATATTTTTTAGATTTGAGATTCTTCAAAGTAGCCACCCTTTGTCTTGATGACAGCTTTGCACACACTTGGCATTCTCTCAACCAGCTTTATGAGGAATGCTTTTCCAACTATCTTGAAGGAGTTCCCACATAGCACTTGTTGGCTGCTTTTCCTTCACTCTGTGGGTCAACTCATCCCAAACCATCTCAATTGGGTTGAGGTCGGGTAATTGTGGAGGTCAGGTCATCTGATCCAGCACTCCATCACTCTCCTTGGTCAAATTTCCCTTACACAGCCTGGTGGTGTGTTGGGTCATTGTCCCGTTGAAAAACAAATGAAAGTCCCACTAAGCGCAAACCAGATGGGATGGCGTAATGCTGTGGTAGCCATGCTGGTTAAGTGTGCCTTGAATTTTAAATAAATAACAGAGAGCGTCACCAGCAAAGCACCCCCACGCTTCACGGTTGGAATCACACATGCAAAGATCTTCCGTTCATCTACTCTGCGTCTCACAAAGCCACGGCGGTTGGAACCAAAAATCTCAAATTTGGAATCAGACCAAATGACAGATTTCCACCAGTCTAATGTCCATTGCTTGTTTTTCTTGGCCCAAGCAAGTCTCTTCTGATTGGTGTCCTTTAGTAGTGGTTTCTTTGCAGCAATTCAACCATGAAGGCCTGATTCTGAACTGTTGATGTTGAGATGTGTCTGTTACTTGCACTCTGTGAATAATTTATTTGGATGCAAGCTGAGGTCCAGTTAACTCTTATCCAGGTCTTCCATTCCTGTGGCGGTCCCCACGAGAGCCAGTTTCATCATAGCACCTGATGGTTTTTGCGACTGCACTTAAAGAAACGTTCAAAATTCTTGAAATTTTCTGCATTGACTGACCTTCATGTCCTAAAAGTAATGATGGACTGTCGTTTCTCTTTGCTTATTTGAGCTGTTCTTGTCATGATATGGACTTGGTCTTTTACCAAATAGAGCTATCTTCTGTATACCACCCCTACCTTGTCACAAAAAAACTGATTGTCTCAAAATCATTAAGGAAAGAAATTCCACAAATTAACTTTTAACAAGGCACACCTGTTAATTGAAATGCATTCCGGTTGACTACCTCATGAAGCTGGTTGAGAGAATGCCAAGAGTGTGCAAAGCTGTCATCAAGGCAAAGGGTGGCTTATTTGAAAAATCTCAAATATGAAATATATTTTGATTTCTTTAACACTTTTTTGGTTACTACATGATTCCTATGTGTTATTACATAGTTTTGATGTCTTTATCATCACTACAATGTAGAAAAAAAGTAAAAAATAAAGAAAAACCCTTGAACCCGTGACTACCTCATGAAGATGGTTGAGAGAATGCTATGAGTGTGCAAAGCTGTCATCAAGGCAAAAGGTGGCTACTTTGAACAATCACAAATATATGTTGATTTGTTTAACACTTGTTGGGTTACTACATGAGTCGGTAGTTTAGATGTCTTCACTTATTCTACAATGTAGAAAATAGTAAAAATAAAGAAAAACCCTTGAATGAGTAGATGTGTCCAAACTTTTGACTGGTACTGTACATAGAAAACAGAAGACACACAATACAGGCTTTGCGAGGAGAAGACCTCTGTATTAACAAAGCTCAATTTCCATCATCGATTGAGCTAGATAGGCTATGCAACGAAACCTTAGAGCACACAACTATTTTAACACACTGTTCTTACCTAGATTCAAGCTTTTACTATATTTATTTGTATGAAACAATAGGATTTATTGATGGATTCTCATAATCAAACTTTATCAACATTTCCTTTAAAAAATATATCTAATTTTCACTAAATCTATTCTGACAAATGAACAAAAATGTATCCACTGGAATCATATTTGTTTGGGATAAAAAGCAATTGAAACACGTGTTCTACCACATAAAGAGAGGCTAAATGAAAATATTTTTGTAATTTTTGAGGTTCACCTGGCAACTTACATGTTTTGTGGCATTTGTTTTCTTCCAAGTGATCAGGTTCCTCACCTCTCCATAGCATACCTGGAGCATAGCCAGGTCACTGTTGCAATCCTTTAGAAGGAACACATACAGAGAATGTTGCATGCTCAAAGCAGGAATCAATCGGTTAGCCAGCTAACTTTCTACATATTCTAAAATAAGAATCATATATTTCTGAGTTCATAAACAAAGAGACTCACTTTAAAATGAGCTACACGGCTGATGAACGATTGAATGTTTATTAAATGTTTACTGTCTCGTGATCCCATTTTGTGATACATTCAGATTAACTTAATATGTAGCTATGGTTACTGATACAGATCTAGTCTCTGCTTTATGATGGTGGTATTTGGGAACAAAATGACAATGGTTGCACTCATTTTCGGTTGACAACTTCATATAGGCCGGTCTAGGGATGGGTGTTCAAAATCTGCATACGCTATACACATAATGGTGCAACGAATCACATGACTCTTAATAAACAAATGCTGGTACCTTCTTTGCCAGGATTGGGGGGTTTTGTCCAATGACAGTGGCAGCAGGCTCGCCAAAGCGGTCCAGGACGGTGGAGCGGACCACCATGAACTTGCGTGCTGCGGCCTGGCTGTCCGTCGCTGCCTGCTCTTGAGTTGTGTACTTGCTGGGCCATTCAACCATCACACTCCTCACCATCCCTTCAAACTGCTTCTCTCGCATGGGGATCCATTGCTCCATGTCTGGTTGGGTGTAGTCTTCAAAAATGTCACTTTCCTGATCAGATCCGTACAGTTCAAAGAATTTCTGTTTCTTCTCGTCGTCACTGTCCATAAATTCCATCTTGACGCTCTCCTCTTCATCGGCGCTTGAGTGCACATCATTGTCTAGCCTCTTCAGTCTACTCTTTATGCTCCTCACAGCCACTGCCTTTCTGCTCTGCAATCCTCTTCTACTTCTGTCCCTCCGAGGTCTGGACTGTTTACAAAAATAAGAGAGTAATTAACTGTATGTTCAGTGTTACAGACTGAGTTGAGAAGGACAATAAGGCTACATAGTCAACACTCACCTTGTACCCTGTCATTCTCCTCCACTGTTGAAGGACCTGGCTGTCAATTCTGTTAGGCATTTCAGCAGCTATCTTAGCCCATTTACCTATAGAAAAGGACAAAATAAACTGTTAGACCTGATTATCAAGAAAGGTAACCCGATTCTTTTGATATAGTTTCTATGCGAGTCAGCTTTCTATAGCAGTTCCTACATCCATATTTTTCCACCAATTGTCGGAGTTGCGCTTTTTCCTCCTCGTCAAATGGCCCCTTCTTCACATTCCCAATCAGGACGTCCACATACCTACAGAATGAAACAGCGGTTTGTCAGTAACCGTATATTCTAATTAAGGCCGAGGGGTGTAGTATATGGCCAATATACCACGGCTAAGGGCTTTTCTTACACACAACGCAACGCGGAGTGCCTGGATACAGCCCTTAGCCATGGTATATTGGCCATATATCAAACCCCTGAGGTGCCTTATTGCTATTATAAACTGGTTACCAACGTAGAGCAGTAAAAATATGTTTTTTGTCATACCGTGATATGCGATCTGATATACTATGGCTGCAGGGTCTAAAATGAACACCCCGCCACCTGCGGGTAGATTTTGGCATTGGAGTGTAAGATGTCTATTTCACCAGCCATGTTGGCGGGTGTTCAGGGCTCCACAGTGCGAGCATTTCACTCGCATTTGTGAATAAAAAGTCAAGTATGATCACATTTATGGTCAAATAAACGCTGCAGTAGCTGTTTAAGGTATTTCTGCCGTTTAGTTTCATAGCTGATAAATTAGTCGCACATAGTCAAACTACGAATCCTACACAGCCTATTGCACTTCGAGCTGCAACACTGCCTGGCTGGGGGCTGTGCGCATGTTAAGAGCTGAGTGACAGATTCATTTTTAAAAGCGCTGCGCACAGGCATAAAAATTGGTATAATTTACTTGAAACCAAAATCTACTGAAGTGAGATTTTGTCCTTGTGTTTCTTGGCCATTTACATCGTTTTGTTCACAAGCTAGGCTGTTTTTCTATGTTTGAGTTTCAAATACTAGGGAAGAGAAGACAATGCTTCTACTATTCACTCTCACAGGCACAAACATGACTGGAGTCGCACTACCATGGTAACCTAATTTTTTGTCTCATCTGTGATATTTTGGTTAAAAAGACCCCGGTCACAAAAAAATTATGAAATTAAACAATATACCACGTTACATCTTACTAGTAATACATTTGTTTTAGAAACATTACAAAGCATGTTCATACTTTTTTTTGTGTTTTTGTTGGTGTAATTTTAGCAGAATTTTTTAAATATTTTGTCTGAAACACATATTTTGTCTGATAACACATTGAGTCGTCATAACAGCTACATAACTTGTCATAATATGGTCATAACACTTATATTTAGACCTGTTGTGACTATTTTGCATTATTTTATGGAAGGTTATGCCACATACATAATAGTGTGAAAACCCACAAAACCTACCAAACATGGCAAAACATTCCATTTCACCATAGCCTACTTGTCAATAATATGTTTGCTATAAAACATTTTCTGAAATTGACCATATTAAATTATCATTGTAATTGCGTACAAATTGATGTCAGACATGCACCTATCCCAATGCGCTGTTACTGATGACTGGGATGAATGCAGGAGCAGGACTAGAGACCCTCTTTTTGACTGACATGTACGTGATGACTGACATTGACTGATGAAGGGCATGTACGTGATAAGCCAGATAGGCCTATATATGATTATGATGATCATAATGCTTCTTGACAGGGTCAAAGTGTATTTTCTTAGTACAAGTAAAGAGACACAGGATGGTCATTATACTTCATCATGATGTGTATTCTCTGCAAGTTATTTAAAATATGATGGAACAAAAAGTGACTAAATAATTCATTAAAACAAAGGACTTCAGAAACAAACTTTCAAACTAACGGAAACTTCTCGGCAGGGAAAAAAACCATTTGCATAAATGTGGGTTTTCACACTCTTATGTAGGCGTCATAACCAGCCATAAAATAACACAATGTCACAACAGGTGTAAATATATGGGTCATGACAGTGTTATGACCCTATTATGGCAGGTTATGTCAACTGTTATGACATATGACATGCTATGAGTGTGTAATAACGTGTTGACGCTGGGTTTCAAGTAATGTGTAACCAAAAAATCTGAGTGGCTGGTAGATATTTTTGATCTACCTGGCACAGTGGCTGGTGGACCACCAAAAAATGTCATGCCCTGCATGGCTGTCAGCCAATCAGCATTCAAAGCTCGAACCACCCAGTTTATAATACTTTTTCAAGTTTGAGTTAACTTGAATAGGGTGGCCATCAGGGAGACTTTCAGCGAACGTCGTGAGAGTTTGGTCAATGCGTTGGCTCTATCGAGCAGAGTCAATAGAAGTCTTCACCTGTCCCTACACTGGCTATCATTTCTGCCAGGCACATCCTGACGCATCTTCCACCAGTTCCCCACCCCGTGTTTAGCCACTGCTCTCAGTAGCATCTGCAACAAACAAAAATCAGAGCACAACTTATATTATCAAATATTTATACTGTACATATGGGGACATCACAACATTTCCCGGGAACAGATTAGATGAAGCTAAAGATACTATTCCCAACAAAAAAAGCCAAAAGCCCTCCTGCCCATACCTCATCTTCTTCTTTAGACCAATGGCCTTTCTTGAGGGTGGGGTCCAGAACCTGAGTCCACCGATACATCAGCTGGCATGAATCCCGGCCCTCCATGAAATAGGAGACTGGAGTACAACAGAAATCATGGAGCTGAATTCCCAGAACCCAACATATGATGCACTACCATGACAAGCTACAGTATTTTGTATTGAACAAGCACTTTTTCTGAAGAGAAATCAGTAGAGTAGAGCAGTGGACAGTACCTTGAGAGCTTTGCATTTATATTTACATTTTAGTCATTTAGCAGAACTCTTATCCAGAGCGACTTACAGTAGTGAGTGCATACAATTTCATCAGTTAACGCTCCTACTGGAGCCTTACAAAGATGGGTACATAAGCTGGGGACAACAATAACAACTGTCATCGATGTGCACCAACAATAACATAGATGATGAGTAAAAGCCAGGGTGTACATTGGGTGGTGGGGACTTACTCTGGGTGTAAGGGATGTAGTTCCCTATCCGCATCTTCTCCACCAGCTCTCTAAGGATGTCGTCCTCCACTCCGCACCACATCCTCCTCTTGAAGTCGGTGCAGATGTAGCGTTGGTATGTCTGGAGACACATGAAGGCTGTCCTGTTGGTCTGTGTGTGACAGACAGAGGAGAGGACATTAGTTAAGAATGGACAAACCTGAATAGTTTACACATTCAAAGAAATTGGTCATGTTAGGATGTTCAGGGAATTACACTTGACCTACCTACAACCGAGAAACCTAACGGTTCAGTATCAGGTACTTCGCTCTAAACAAAGTACAATCAATCAATCAATCAAACTGTACAAATCAGGACTAGAAATATCACCTATGGATCCCACTGATAGGAGAGCGTAACAATCATGAGGCTATTTGACCAATACTGTCTGGTCTTACCCCAAGTTTATCAGCAATCTGATCCCAGTTGTGGTGCCCATATTTCACAGCAACTTTCTTGAGCATCTCAATTTCATCTTCCTTCCAACTGGCTTTGTTAATGGAGGGATGCAGGTAGTTCTGCCAAAAGCTTTTTATGTCCTCAGCTTCACGGATGCCTTCAAACTGGATAGGAATAAGATGTTAGCATCAACATTAAAGCCTTTTTAGCAATAGCAAAACAAACACATGAATGGAGGAGAAGACAGCAGTTACTCGACCCACATCAATATTGGAAATCTTTTGCCAGTCATGGTCATCATAGCGGCCACCCATCAGCTCATCCTCCTTCAGTGCACTGCAAGGGAAAGCAGATCCGGCAACAGTTATATAGAAATGGTTAGACTCAGGAACCACAAAAGGAGTTGGAGTCCATGAACATTACAATACATATGGATTAAACAATTCAATCTCTTCATGTAAAGTGAGAACAAACACAAAACAGACATGTCTGACAAGATAACCAGTGTCATCTTGGAATTAATAGGCTAGATTGTTATTTCCTGTAAAATAGTTATGATGGTAATCACCTGATGGCCTCAATGTCCTTTTCAATTTCAGTGATTTGTTTCCGCAGGATTAGCTTTTCCATGTCTTCAGCTTTGGCCATTTTCTGTGTAAGGTATTCAACCCTTTGAGACAAAATCATGTCATTCATGTAGGCCAATTTGTTAACACCAATCCTAAAAATGTTTACCTACATTTCATAAACCCTATGTAAAAATCTGAAGTTTTGCTCCTGTGATTTTCAAAATGTAGCAAATAAGACATTCCCATTATCAAAAGATACCATTCAGGGGAAAACAATCACCCTTTACTTACTTGGACAGCTTGGGCTGTATCATGCGTTTCATGCTGTCTTTGACCACAGCATTTATCAGCAGAGTCTTCTGCCACCCCTCCCCTGAAAAATATTTAAAGTCACTCTCCGATAATGGTGATGTCAGTTAACAAGGATGCAAGGAGCACTAAGGTCTAACAATTATTATTTTTAGGCTCACATTTTTTCATCTTGATGTCGTGAGTAGGTGTGATTCTTTTACTCATCTTCTCCCTGGTTTCTGGATTAGCGGGTGGGCCCTGTGGGAATTAGAGAGGCAATGTAAAATCATGTAGGTATAACCCCTTGACCATGCTCATATTGTACTGAATCAGAACTCATCCCTACCAGAAATGTGACTTTATCTCTGAAATAGGGCTTCAGAAAGCTCCCCAAGAAAAGCTTCAGTGTGGGTTCTCCAGATGTGGTAGCCTGGGGATTTCCTGTGCCAGATAGCTGAGACATAATCTCTTTCTGTTGGGAAAAACAAAAAAAAATATTACATCGCGTGGACATTGCACAGCTCAGAGCAAAAACTTGAAAAGATTAATTGAACAGATTTCAGACTGCACCTTTAAGAGGAGCTGTGGGCTATTAGTTATTGGTCTCTTACTTGTTGATGTTGATTGTCTGTTAACAGTTGTTCCAGGTACTCTAATTTCTCTTTCAACACTTCCTGGTAAACCAGGTTAATTTGCAGACATGTATCTGTGTTGTGGGGTAGGTCCAGCTCCTCAGCACTGTCCTCTTCGCTCTACCAAACATGGGAGAAAGGAGAGTGCAAGGCCATGTTACAGTAACCTTATATCATGTAACAAACTGAAAACTGGAGTGCTGGAATTGTGAAAATGCTAATCAATACTAACCAATTCTGTTGAACTTCCTTGGCCATCCACATCTGTTTCAATACATTATAAAAGAGGTCACACTCACTCCCGGTATAAATGTATACTAGCAGGAAAACTTAAATCCCTGAAACAATGAATAACCTGTTGAAACAACACAAGGCAAGGGCCTTGGCTACCTGACAGAATCTCAGCATTAAATGCATCTGGACCAAGAGTGGACTCCAACTCTTCAATCTCCCTCTGTATTCTCTCCCGCTCTGCCTCCAGGTTCCCCGGAGAACCCTAGAAGAGTAGGTTGACATTATTTCTCAAATCCCCTGAAATAAATCATGGTCACAAGGTAATATTGGTGATGTCAATAAGTCTTACCAAATCTTCTGGTGGAGAAGCATTGTCGTCTGAGCCATCATCTGACAGCAGTGAAAACAAATAACAGATTTAAGAAGCATGCCAAGGAGTTTTGAAAACTAAATTGTATTCTATGATTAGTGCAGGAGTCAGGGTGTCCTCTCTATACAAGCCCACTGCAACAATGTTTTAACATGCTTTAGATACCAACCAGATGCACAACTGTCTGAAGATAGAAGTTCAATGCCGGAATTGCTTTCGGGTCCAAGGTTTTGCTCCAGCGCAAAAATCTGGCGTTCGATTATCTCCCTCTGCGCAAGAAGGTCATCCGAGGACATAATGAATGAGGCACCTTTTAAAAACAATGGGTAATGAATGATAACAAAACCAGGGATCAGCTAACAGCACAAAATACACTGAAAATACAGTAGCTAGCTAGTTAAGTTAACCTAAACATTACACTAGTTTCAACATAGCTACATAGCTGTTAGTTTTTCTTTAAGAAGCCCTCCTGTTTTCCACTCGTTACCTGTATAAAAGACACCTGTCCACACACTCAATCAAACAGACTCCAACCTCTCCACAATGGCCAAGACCAGAGAGCTGTGTAAGGACATGAGGGATAAAATTGTAGACCTGCACAAGGCTGGGATGAGCTACAGGACAATAGGCAAGCAGTTTGGTGAGAAGGCAATAACTGTTGGCGCAATTATTAGAAAACGAAAGAAGCTCAAGATGACGGTCAATCACCCTCGGTCTGGGGCTCCATGCAAGATCTCACCTCGTGGGGCATTAATGATCATGAGGAAGGTGAGGGATCAGTCCAGAACTACACGGCAGGACCTGGTCAATGACCTGAAGAGAGCTGGGACCACAGTCTCAAAGAAAACCATTAGTAAAACATTACGCCATCATGGATTAAAATCCTGCAGCACACGCAAGGTCCCCCTGCCCAAGCCAACGCATGTCCAGGCCCATCTGAAGTTTGCCAATGACCATCTGGATGATCCAGAGGAGGAATGGGAGAAGGTCATGTGGTCTGATGAGACAAAAATAGAGCTTTTTGGTCTAAACTCCACTCGCCGTGTTTGGAGGAAGAAGAAGGATTAGTACAACCCCAAGAACACCATCCCAACCGTGAAGCATGGAGGTGGAAACATCATTCTTTGGGGATGCTTTTCTGCAAAGGGGACAGGACGACTGCACCGTATTGAGGGGAGGATGGATGGGGCCATGTATTGCGAGGTCTTGGCCAACAACCTCCTTCCCTCAGTAAGAGCATTGAAGATGGGTCGTGGCTGGGTCTTCCAGCATGACAACAACCCGAAACACACAGCCAGGGCAACTAAGGAGTGGCTCTGCAAGAAGCATCTCAAGGTCCTGGAGTAGCCTGTAATTTTCATCATAGGTACACTTCAACTATGGCAGACAAAATGAGGAAAAAAAATCCAGAAAATCACATTAAGAGGATTTTTTATGAATTTATTTGCAAATTGTAGACCTGCACCAGGCTAGGAAGACAATCTGCAAATAGGTAAGCAGCTTGGTTTGAAGAAATCAACTGTGGGAGCAATTATTAGGAAATGGAAGACATACAAGACCACTGATAATCTCCCTCGATCTGGGGCTCCACGCAAGATCTCACCCCGTGGGGTCAAAATTATCACAAGAACGGTGAGGAAAAATCCCAGAACCACACAGGGGGACCTAGTGAATGACCTGCAGAGAGCTGGGACCAAAGTAACAAAGCCTACCATCAGCAAGGGCATTGAAGATGAAACGTGGCTGGGTCTTTCAGCATGACAATGATCCCAAACACACCACCCGGGCAACGAAGGAGTGGCTTCGTAAGAAGCATTTCAAGGTCCTGGAGTGGCCAAGCCAGTCTCCAGATCTCAACCCCATAGAAAATCTTTGGAGGGAGTTGAAAGTCCGTGTTGCCCAGCAACAGCCCCAAAACATCACTGCTCTAGAGGAGATCTGCATGGAGGAATGGGCCAAAATACCAGCAACAGTGTGTGAAAACCTTCTGAAGACTTACAGAAAGCATTTGACCTCTGTTATATACCCTTTGTTGGCAATAACAAAAGGTTATCTCAATACTTTGTCATTGACCAAGTACTTATTTTCCACCATAATTTGCAAATAAATTCATTGAAAATCCTACAATGTGATTTTCTGGATTTCTTTCCTCATTTTGTCCATCATAGTTGAAGTGTACCTATGATGAAAATTACAGGCCTCATCTTTTTAAGTGGGAGAACTTGCACAATTGGTGGCTGACTAAATACTTTTTTGCCCCACTATAAATGTATCACTAGCCACTTCATATGTTTTCATACCCTACATTACTCATCTCATATGTATATACTGTACTCCATACCATCTACTGCATCTTGCCTATGCCGTTCGGCCATCACTCATTTATATATTTTTATGTACATATTCGTATTCATTCCATTACACTTGTGTGTGTAAGGTAGTTATTGTGAAATTGTTAGGTTATATTACTTGTTAGATATTACTGCATGGTCGGAACTAGAAGCGCAAGCATTTCCCTACACTTGCATTAACACCTGCTAACCATGACAAATACATTCATGAAAGGTGCCAATCGCAATATAAAGTCAAGAGAAGAAAAAGCCTAGAAGGAGAGATGACTAGAAATGATTCAGTTGACTGTTTTATGTGTGGATTATATGTCAGAGTAGAGGATCTTGTGCATTTCAGGTAAAATAACTCAATGTTTATATCTCAGGACAAATTAGCTAGCAACAGCAAGCTAGCTAAATAGGATCAATTAGCTAGCAAGTGCAAGCTAGCTAGCTAAATTGCTATTAATGTTTAATGATTTTCAACCTGTCCCCAAATTACTGTAATTGGTTCAGAGTTTGTTTTGATATTTTAACCAGCGTGTCATGATCGAGTTTGATGACAAATAAATTGGTGCGCATGCGCCATCGTGCATACGTTTATTTTGTTCCCCTACACCAAACGCGATCCCGACACGCAGTTTAAAATATCAAAACAAACTCAACCTGTGACATTAATTTGGGGACATATCGAAAAGCATTAAACATGTTTGGCAATTTAGCTAGTTAGCTTGCATTTGCTAGCTAATTTGTCCTATTTAGCTAGCTTGCTGTTTCATCTTTGAAATTATATGGTGATTGGCATCTACACTTTACCATGACAACAGGCAAAACATTTAATCTTTCAATTACCCACGTGGGTATAACCAATGAGGAGATTGGAAAGGCAGGACTTTCAGCGAGATCTGCATCAGAAATAGAAAGGAGTTCTATTTTAGCCCTTGTTGGCAACGCAGACGCTCATTGGCGCAATCGAGCAGTGCAACGCGAGCGGTGTAGCCAGCCTGTAAGGCGCTAAAGAGGGTAGTGGTACAGCCCAGTACATCACTGGGGCCAAGCTTCCTGTCATCCAGGACCGATAAAAGCGAGCGGTGTCAGAGAAAAGCCCATTAAATCGTCAGAGACTCCAGTCACCCACGTAATAGACTGTTTTCTCTGCTACAGCACCGCAAGCCGTACCGGAGCGCTAAGTCTAGGACCAAAACTTTTGCCCATTTTGTACGCTGCTGGTACTCGCGGTTTATCTACGCAGTCACTTCACCCCTACCTTAAGTGTACAAATTACACACACTGACTTGGTACCCCCTGTATATAGCCTCTATTGTTACTTTAGTTAATTTGGTAAATATTTTCTTAACCAACAGTGCAGTTCAAGAAGAGTTAAGGGCTGGTAAGTAAGCATTTCACCGTAAGGTCTACACTTGTATTCGGCGCATGTGACAAAAAGTTTGATTTGTGAATAGTTACCACAGGCACAGTCATAATCCCCGCCCATTTCTACAATTTTTCTTAACATTTGGTTTTAAACCTAATTTGAGTCACACTGCTAATCTTATGTCCACCCTTAAATTAAGAAAAAGTTCATTTTTACAATATAGCCAATTTTGACTTTGTGGCTGTGGTAGGTAGCTGGCAGACTAGTGGAAACTCGAGCTGGTGGGGCGTGTTGGACCCATGCGCGAGCAGCAACGCCAATTTAACATTTGCAGCTAATTCAGTAACTAACAAACAACACCTGAAATAACCCTAATGCAAAAGCAACATCGTCAATCTCAGCATCAGTCAAAAAGTCAGGTCTAATTTAGCTCGACTTACCAAGTGTCAAATGCAGACAGGTTAACAGATGTCTTGTTATGATTTACAAAATATGATGTCAATATTAAAACAAGTAACTGGCTCGCTAGCTAAATCCCAATGAAATTGTTTGGCATGCTTATTCGTTTAACATCTCGACGCGCCGCAAACAACACAGCTGAAACATTAACATTTTTCCCAGCATGCAATTTTGAAGAAATCAAAATTGGTTATTTTTAATATCGTGGCATTCATAAACAATTTAGATTATCGAATGTTCCAACTCATTTCCTTGATTAAAACAATCAAATGTAGCGTTGTAATCTTCAAATTCATGAAATACCCACCATGCAACCCAAACGACACAGTAAACGTCACAGGTTTTACATGCAGCTCCAGTTTTTCAACGTTACTCGCTATCCGGAACCCCTGGGATGAACTCTAAAATTGTTAATGATAACGATTAAGGCAAAGGGTTTAAGGTTATGGATAGCGCTAACCGTTTCTAAACCCAGAGCATTTAAAAACATATATATATTTAGACAGGGAGTCAATACTAAAACCAAAGTCTATTTTCAAGATTAGTCCCGTTTAGCACAATACACACATTAAACTACACATACACATTAGACTAGAGGGAGTGGGGTTATGGGTTGAGATTATGTACACGGTGGTGGCTGGTGGGATCATCATAACTATTATCCAATCAGAACCCCCAAAAATGCTACCTTACAGTATACATGACATTCATGAATACCAATGAAATTAATGCCAAATGTCCACTTGACCGAGTATAATAATGTATTTACGTATTATTTAATACTGTAATACCAATACAATTAACAACTATCAAAGACACTCATTACTAACCAGACTGACAGTCTTAGCAAAAGTGGATACAATACCATTTCTGGTTAAAAAATGTAGTGGTATCAGCAGTTGGAAAACTTAGCAAGCAATTAACTGACAAGTAGCTTCAGGAAGTCTCCTGATAATTCCTACCACGAATAGTAGGACTACGTTCAAGCAAAGATTGTGGAACATATGCAGTGTAAAATGTGTAAACAATGCTCACAAAATAATACACAAACAACTTTGAGTCAGTCATATTTGCCTCAGCTTTAAATACAGCTGTTAGCATATTGTTTTCAAATGGTCTGTTAAAGTGGTTCAAAACTAAACATTTTATGAAGTACAAGTTAAAAAAAAGCAATATCTCTTATTTTGACATAAATCAGTGCACACACTACACCTTTAGATTATCTGGGAATGTTGAGTGACAATGACACGCCATAATTGTTTTCCAGTTTCTTGATGGATGGTCCTAGATCTAAATTCTATAGCCTCCTTAAACTCTATCAGCCTTCATTGTGAATCTCAGATATGTTGTCAATGGACTGCAGCAGTTGAGATACCAGACAAAGAGTTTCTGCTCCTGTAAGTAATTTCCTGTGGACAGAATCAAACCGAAAGCCTGGTCATAGAACTTGGAGCAAATACCACAATGTTTAATTATGGTTAGAAAACACTATGAACTGAACTTGCACGTTGCATTTTACCAAATACCCACACAATCAATATGAGGAACTGTGTATTCACATCTGTATGTAGATGACACTATGGAAGAGAAACCTTACTTGATGGAAGTCTCAGCATTGAGTGTTGCTTTGTTAAGGTACTCTGAGGCCACTTGCGCGTTATGTTTCATTGTATTTAAGGCAGCTGTCTCTCTAGCTCGAAGTCTCTCATTCTCATACCAGCACCCCTCTACTTGGCCCTGCAATATAAAGAGTATCACATCATGCAACAGTGTTTCCTCTAGGATTTTTTTTCAGCAGTGGTGGCAAGGGTTGCACTACTAGCATTAGCACAATGTCATGCTAGCTGTTTCCATAGATACAATTCCAGTCATTGAGCCAAAAACTATCCATTTGAAAGTGTGTCTCGGGCAAAAATAATAATAATAATACACACATACACTGTATCCATACATACACTGAGTGGACAAAGCATTAAGAACATTTTCCTAATATGGAGTTGCACCCCCTTTTGCCCTCCGAACAGCTTTAAATTGTGGGGAGTGGGCTCTACAAGGATGCTGGCCCACATTGACTTCAATGCTTCCCACAGTTGTATCAAGTTGGCTGAATGTCCTTTGGGTAGTGTACCATTCTTGAAACACAGGGCAAATTGTTAGTGTGAAAAACCCAGCAGCATTGCAGTTCTTGACACACTCAAACCATCACTCCTGTGTTCCAATGGGACGTTGTGTTAGCTCATCCAAATTGATCATTTTAAAAGGATAATTGATCATTAGAAAACCCTTTTGTAATTATGTTAGCACAACTGAAAACTGTTGTTCTGATTAAAGAATGGCCTTCTTTAGACTAGTTGAGTATCTGGAGCATCAGCATTTGTGGGTTCGATTACAGGGTCAAAATGGCCAGAAACAAAGAATTTCTTCTGAAACTCATCAGTCTATTCTTGTTCTGACAAATGAAGGCTATTCCATGTGAGAAATTGCCAAGAAACTGAAGATCTCATACAATACTGTGTACTACTCCCTTCACAGAACAGCGCAAACTGGCTCTAACCAGTATAGAAAGAGGAGTGGGAGCCCCGGTGCACACCTGAGCAAGAGGACAAGTATATTAGAGTGTCTAGTTTGAGAAACAGACGCCTCAAAAGTCCTTAACTGGCAGCTTCTTTAAATAGTACCCGCAAAACACCAGTTTCAATGTCAACAGTGAAGAGGTGACTCTGAGATGCTGGCCTTCTACGCAGAGTTGCAAAGAAAATGCCATATCTCAGACTGGCCAACAAAAAGAAAAGATTAAGATGGGCAAAAGAACACAGACACTGGACAGAGGAAGACTGGAAACAAAGTGTTATGGATAGACAAAGTTTCAGGTGTTCGGATCACAAAAAACATTTGAGAGATGAGGAAAAAAAGGAAAAGATGCAGGAGGAGTGCTTGACGCCTTCTGTCAAGCATGGTGGAGGCAATGTTGACCGTCTGGGGGTGCTTTTGTGGTGGTAAAGTGGGAGATCCCTCCATTTTGCAATACCCCGTGGACGGCGCTTAATTGGAGCCAATTTCCAACTACAACAGGACAATGACCCAAAGCACAGCTCCAAACTATGCAACAAATATTTAGGGAAGAAGCATTCAGCTGGTGTTCTGTCTATAATGGAGTGGCCAGCATAGTCACCTGATCTCAACCCTATTGAGCTGCACTTAGAAAGGACATTTCTAAGTGACCCCAAACTTTTGAACGGTAGTTTAAACAGTATATATATTTTTTTAAATACCATTTTTTTTTTGCTGTGTTGGCCACCTCTGCTAAATTAATATAGGGGAAACACTGTGCAAACATATGTCAATGGAGCTAATCATGCAGTAACACCAGTAAGAGTCAAACCTGTAATTGATGAAGCTCCTGTTTGAGTTTTGATACAATGTTTTCAGCCTTCACTGCTCGTTTCTGTCAAGAAGAAAAGGTCCAAGTAATGAATAAGACTTCATATCAACACACTTCTGTTTAGTAACTAATTATGACATTTCCTTGTAATCTTAGTGAGCTATTCATTGCATTTAGAAAGTATTCAGACCACTTGACTTTTTCCACATGTTGTTATAGCCTTATTCTAAAATTGATTAAATTCATGTATTTCATCGATCTACACACACACACAATACCCCATAATGACAAAGTGAAACAGGTTTTTAGAATTTTTAGCATATTTATTAAATCAAAAACAAACCTTATTTACAGTTGTCAGAAGTTTACATACACTTAGGTTGGAATCATTAACACTCGTTTTTCAACCAATCCACAGATTTCTTGTTAACAAACTATAGTTTTTGCAAATCAGTGAGGACATCTACTTTGTGCATGACAAGTAATTTTTCCAACAATTGTTTACAGACAGGTTATTTCACTTATAATTCACTGTATCACAACTGCAGTGGGTCAGAAGTTTACATACACTAAGTTGACTGTGCCTTTAAACAGCTTGGGAAATTCCAGAAAATGACATGGCTTTAGAAGCTTCTGAAATGCTAATTGACATCATTTGAGTCAATTGGAGGTGTACCTGTGGATGTATTTCAAGGCCTACCTTCAAACTCAGTGCCTCTTTGCTTGACACCATGGGAAAATCAAAAGAAATCAGCCAAGACCTCAGAAAAAATATTGTAGACGTCCACAAGTCTGGTTCATCCTTTGGAGCAATTTCCAAACGCCTGAAGGTACCACGTTCTTCTGTACAAACAATAGTACACAAGTATAAACACCATGGGACCCCGTAGCCGTCAAACCACTCAGGAAGGACACATTCTGTCTCCAAGAGATGAACGTACTTTGGTGAGAAAATTGCAAATCAATCCCAGAACAACAGCAAAGGACCTTGTGAAGATGTTGGAGGAAACAGGTACAAAAGTATTTACATCCACAGTAAAACGAGTATCGACATAACCTGAAAGGCCGCTCAGTAAGGAAGAAGCCACTGCTCCAAAACCGCCATAAAAAAGCCAGACTACGGTTTGCAACTGCACATGGGGACAAAAATCATACTTTTTGGAGAAATGTCCTCTGGTCTGATGAAACCAAAAATAGAACTGTTTGACCATAATGACCATCGTTATGTTTGGAGGAAAAAGGGGGAGGCTTGCAACCGAAGAACTCCATCCCAACCGTGAAGCACGGGGGTGACAGCATCATGTTGTGGGGGTGCTTTGCTGCAGGAGGGACTGGTGCACTTCACAAAATAGATGGCATCATGAGGTCGGAAAATTATGTGGAGATATTGAAGCAACATCTCAAGACATCCGTCATGAAGTTAAAGCTTGGTCGCAAATGTGTCTTCCAAATGGACAATGACCCCAAGCATACAGTGCCTTGCGAAAGTATTCGGCCCCCTTGAACTTTGCGACCTTTTGCCACATTTCAGGCTTCAAACATAAAGATATAAAACTGTATTTTTTTGTGAAGAATCAACAACAAGTGGGACACAATCATGAAGTGGAACGACATTTATTGGATATTTCAAACTTTTTTAACAAATCAAAAACTGAAAAATTGGGCGTGCAAAATTATTCAGCCCCCTTAAGTTAATACTTTGTAGCGCCACCTTTTGCTGCGATTACAGCTGTAAGTCGCTTGGGGTATGTCTATCAGTTTTGCACATCGAGAGACTGATTGGATGGAGAGCATTTGTGAACAGCAGTTTTCAGTTCTTTCCACAGATTCTCGATTGGATTCAGGTCTGGACTTTGACTTGGCCATTCTAACACATGTTTATTTTTGAACCATTCCATTGTAGATTTTGCTTTATGTTTTGGATCATTGTCTTGTTGGAAGACAAATCTCCGTCCCAGTCTCAGGTCTTTTGCAGACTCCATCAGGTTTTCTTCCAGAATGGTCCTGTATTTGGCTCCAACCATCTTACCATCAATTTTAACCATCTTCCCTGTCCCTGCTGACGAAAAGCAGGCCCAAACCATGATGCTGCCACCACCATGTTTGACAGTGGGGATGGTGTATTCAGGGTGATGAGCTGTGTTGCTTTTATGCCAAACATAACGTTTTGCATTGTTGCCAAAAAGTTCAATTTTGGTTTCACCTGACCAGAGCACCTTCTTCCACATGTTTGGTGTGTCTCCCAGGTGGCTTGTGGCAAACTTTAAACAACACTTTTTATGGATATCTTTAAGAAATGGCTTTCTTCTTGCCACTCTTCCATAAAGGCCAGATTTGTGCAATATACGACTGATTGTTGTCCTATGGACAGAGTCTCCCACCTCAGCTGTAGATCTCTGCAGTTCATCCAGAGTGATCATGGGCCTCTTGGCTGCATCTCTGATCAGTCTTCTCCTTGTATGAGCTGAAAGTTTAGAGGGATGGCCAGGTCTTGGTAGATTTGCAGTGGTCTGATACTCCTTCCATTTCAATATTATCGCTTGCACAGTGCTCCTTGGGATGTTTAAAGCTTGGGAAATCTTTTTGTATCCAAATCCGGCTTTAAACTTCTTCACAACAGTATCTCGGACCTGCCTGGTGTGTTCCTTGTTCTTCATGATGCTCTCTGCGCTTTTAACGGACCTCTGAGACTATCACAGTGCAGGTGCATTTATACGGAGACTTGATTACTCACAGGTGGATTGTATTTATCATCATTAGTCATTTAGGTCAACATTGGATCATTCAGAGATCCTCACTGAACTTCTGGAGAGAGTTTGCTGCACTGAAAGTAAAGGGGCTGAATAATTTTGCACACCCAATTTTTCAGTTTTTGATTTGTTAAAAAAGTTTGAAATATCCAATAAATGTCGTTCCACTTCATGATTGTGTCCCACTTTTTGTTGATTCTTCACAAAAAATACAGTTTTATATATTTATGTTTGAAGCCTGAAATGTGGCAAAATGTCGCAAAGTTCAAGGGGGCCGAATACTTTCGCAAGGCACTGTACTTCCAAAGTTGTGGCAAAATGGCTTAAGGACAACAAAGTCAAGGTATTGGAGTGGCCATCACAAAGCCCTGACCTCAGTCCCATAGAAAAAGTGTGGGCAGAACTGAAAAAGCGTGTGCGAGCAAGGCCTACAAACCTGACTCATTTACACCAGTTCTGTCAGGAGGAATGGGCCAAAATGCACCCAACTTATTGTGGGATGCGTGTGGAAAGCTACCTGAAATGTTTGACCCAAGTTAAACAATTTAAAGGCAATGCTACCAAATACTAATTGAGTGTACGTGAACTTCTGACCCACTGGGAATGTGATAATAGAAAAAAGCTGCAATAAATCATTCTCTACTATTATTCTGACATTTCACATTCTTAAAATAAGTGGTGATCCTAACTGACCTAAGACATGGAATCTTTACGAGGATTAAATGTCAGGAATTGTGAAAAACTGAGTTTAAACGTATTTGGCTAAGGTGTATGTAAACTTCCGACTTCAACTGTACATAAGTATTCAGAACCTTTGCTATGAGACCCTTTTGCTATCAAATTAAATTGATTGGACATGATTTGGAAAGGCACACACCGGTCCATAGAAGGTACCACAGTTGACAGTGCATGTCAGAGCAAAAATACAAACTATGAGATTGAAGGAATTGACCGTAGAGCTCTGAGACAGAATTGTGTCTAGGTACAGATCTGGGGAAGAGTACCAAATAATGTCTGCAGCATTGAAGATCCAAGAACACAGTGTCCATCATTCTTTAATGGAAGAAGTTTAGAACCACCAAGATTATTCCCAGAGCTGGCCACTTGGCCAAACTGAACAATCGGGGGAAAAGGGCCTTGGTCAGGGAGGTGACCAAGAACCCAATGGTCACTCTGTCCGAGCACCAGAGTTCCTCTGTGGAGATGGGAGAACGTTCCAGAAAGACAACCATCTCTGCAGCACTCCACCAATCAGGCCTTTATGGTAGTGGCCAGACAGAAGCCACTCCTTAATAAAAAACACATGGCAGCCAGCCCAGTTCCTGTGTGGAGATGGGAGAACCTTCTAGGGAAACCATCTCTACCAATCAGACGGAAGTCACTCAGTAAAAGGCACATGACAGCCCGCTTGGAGTTTGCCAAAAGGCACCTAAAGACTCTCAGACTATGAGAAACAAGATTATCTGGTCTAAAGAAACCAATATTGAATTATTTGGCCTGAATGCCAAGCATCACGGGGCGGCAGGGTAGCCTAGTGGTTAGAGCGTTTGACTAGTAACCGAAAGGTTGCAAGTACGAATCCCCGAGCTGACAAGGTACAAATCTGTCGTTCTGCCCTTGAACAGGCAGTTAACCCACTGTTCCTAGGCCGTCATTGAAAATAAGAATTTGTTCTTAACTGACTTGCCTAGTAAAATAAAGGTAAAAAAAAACAAAAAATCACGCCTGGGGGAAATCTGGCACCATCCCTACGGTGAAGCATGGTGGTGGCAGCATCATGCTGTGGGGATGTTTTTCAGCAGCAGAGACTGGGAGACTAATCAGGATCAAGTGAAAGATGAACTGAACAAAGTACAGAGAGATCTTTGATGAAAACATGCTCCAGAGCACTCAGGATCTCAGACTGGGGTGAAGGTTAACCTTGCCACAGGACAACAACCCTAAACACAAGGACAAGACAATGCAGGAGTGGCTTCAGGACAAGTCTCTGAATGTCTTGGAGTGGCCCAGCCAGAGCCCGGATTTGAACCCGGTCGAACATCTCTGGAGAGACCTGATAATAGCAATGCATCGACGCTCCCCATCCAATCTGACAGAGCTTGAGAGGATCTGCAGAGAAGAATGGGAGAAACTCCCCAAATACAGGTGTCAAGCTTGTAGCGTCATACCCAAGAAGACTCGAGGCTGTAATCGTTGCCAACGGTGCTTCAACAAAGTACTGAGTAAAGGGTCTGAATACTTTTGGGGCGGCAGGGTAGCCTAGTGGTTAGAGTGTTGGACTAGTAACCAAAAGGTTGCAAGTTCGAATCCCCGAGCTGACAAGGTACAAATCTGTCGTTAGTTAACCCACTGTTCCTATGCCGTCATTGAAAATAAGAATTTGTTCTTAACTGACTTGCCTAGTAAAATAAATAAAAAAATATGTAAATGTGATAAGTTTTTATTTTTAATACATTTGAAAAAAATGCTTTGTCAGTATAGGGTATTGTCTGTAGATTGAGGAGGAAAAAAACAATTTAATCAATTTTAGAATAAGGCTGTAACATAACAAAATGTGGGGAAAGTCAAGGGGTCTGAATACTTTCCGAATGCACAGTATTTCACATCTTCTAGATGATCAGTGAACAAAACATTCTTAAATCCTTGATAAACTGATGAAGTAGGAGAAAGAGAGACAGGTGCATACGGTCATTAACTGCAGGTTCTCCTCTACGGAGTGGACCATGGTCTCTAAAGCCTGAGCCTCCCTCTCCCCCTGCACTCTTCTCTTGTGCAACTCATCTGTGAGGTGTCGAATTATATGGGTCAGTCAGAGACATGATGATGAGCATAGTTTAAACATTCATTAAATAGCATGAACATGTGTACAATTGACATCTTAAATATACATCTAAAGAGTGATATTCAAAGCATTACTCCCATGCCATAATATAATATACGGGCTTTAACACCATCCCCTAAATCCCTCTGACACTCCAGCAAGGTCTGTTCTCAGCAGACCATATCACTTCTGTCCACCTACCTTTGATCATCCTTCTCAGACTTTTTCACAAGATATTTAATGTTATTCCTGAGCTGCGTATTTTCCTCCCTCAGCTTTAAAAGAGAAACAGAAAATACAAAATAAAGGACTTGTGGCCAATCACATGGGGGGTATACTACAAAGTAGGATCCGTGAGTTAGCCAGCGAACTTTGCTAAAACAACCATTGATAAGCAGCCTCAGATCCACTTTAATAACTCTACCTACATGTACAGTCGTGGCTAAAAGTTTTGAGAATGACACAAATATTAATTTTCAGTCTGCTGCCTCAGTTTGTATGATGGCAATTTGCATATACTCCAGAATGTTATGAAGAGTGATCAGATGAATTGCAAAGTCAATCTTTGCCATGCAAATGAACTGAACTCCCCAAAAAACATTTCCAATGCATTACAGCCCTGCCACAAAAGGACTAGCTGACATCATGTCAGTGATTCTCTCGTTAACACAGGTGTGAGTGTTGAAGAGGACAAGGCTGGAGATTTCTCTGTCATGCTGATTGAGTTCGAATAACAGACTAGAAGCTTCAAAAGGAGGGTGGTGCTTGGAATCATTGTTCTTCCTCTGTCAACCATGGTTACCTGCAAGGAAACACGTGCCATCATCATTGCTTTGCACAAAAACGGCTTCACAGGCAAGGATATTGCTGTGGGTAAGATTGCACCTAAATCAACCATTTATCAGATCATCAAGAACTTCAAGTAAAGCGGTTCAATTGTTTTGAAGAAGGCTTCAGGGCACCCAAGAAAGTCCAGCAAGCACCAGGACCGTCTCCTAAAGTCGATTCAGCTGTGGGATCGGGGCACCACCAGTACAGAGCTTGCTCAGGAATGGCAGCAGGCAGGTGTGAGTACATCTGCACGCACAGTGAGGCGAAGACTATTGGAGGATGGCCTGGTGTCAAGAAGGGCAGCAAAGAAGCCTCTTCTCTCCAGGAAAAACATCAGAGACAGACTGATATTCTGCAAAAAGTACAGGGATTGGATGCTGAAGACTGGGGTAAAGTCACTTTCTCAGATGAATCCCCTTTCCGATTGTTTGGGGCATCTGGAAAAAAGCTTGTCCGGAGAAGACAAGATGAGCGCACCATCAGTCCTGTGTCATGCCAACATCAAAGCATCCTGAGACCATTCATGTGTGGGGTTGCTTCTCAGCCAAGTGAGTGGGCTCACTCACAATTTTGCCTAAGAACACAGCCATGAATAAGGAATGGTACCAACACATCCTCCGAGAGCAACTTCTCTCAACCATCCAGGAACAGTTTGGTGACGAACAATGCATTTTCCAGCATGATGGAGCACCTTGCCATAAGGCAAAAGTGATATCTAAGTGTCTTGGGGAACAAAACATCGATATTTTGGGTCCATGGCCAGGAAACTCCCCAGATCTTAATCCCATTGAGAACTTGTGGTCAATCCTCAAGAGGCGGGTGGACAAACAAAACCCCACAAATTCTGACAAACTCCATGCATTGATTATGCAAGAATGGGCCGCCATCAGTCAGGATGTGGCCCAGAAGTTAATTGACAGCATGCCAGGGCTGATTTCAGAGGTCTTGAAAAAGAAGGGTCAACACTGCAAATATTGATTCTTTGCATCAACTTAATCTAATTGTCAATAAAAGCCTGACACTTATGAAATGCTTGTAATTATACTTCAGTATTCCATAGTAACATCTGACAAAAATATCTGAAGACACTGAAGCAGCAAACTTTGTGGAAATTAATATTTGTGTCTATCTCAACTTTTGGTCACGACTGTACATATTACCTCAATTACCTCGACTAACCGGTGCCCCTGCACATTGACTCTGTACCACTACCCCTTGTATATAGCTTCATTATTGTTATTTTACTGCTGCTCTTTAATTATTGGTTAAGGGCTTGTAAGTTAGCATTTCACTGTAACTACACCTGTTGTATTTGGCACATGTCACAAATAAATGTTGATTTGATAAAATAACTGATTTTCTGCTTAATTAAAAAACCTAAACTGTCATTTGTGATTATGTTTGAGTCAATTAGACCATGCCCATTTCAAGCTTATGTTCCAAAAAAAATGTAAAGTTATTTTAGAAAGTATTGTCAACTTAGCTGACTAACTAATTGATACCCCTATGACACCCAGTTTGAAGGGAAGTGCATCTGTAAGCAAAGAGATACGAAAATAACCTTTTGTTGACCCCTATGGCCATTCTCTGTACTACTCTTCTTGGTCTTGTAGGAGAGCTCTGCCATGGATGTTTTGTCATCTCCCTCATAGTTCACTGGTGCACTCATGTACTGGGGGGCCTTTGGTGAGAATTCTTCATCCACCTGCCATACAGATAAGGAAGTATCCTCTTCTTCCTCGGTGCACAGGGAAGATTGACCTGAGTACGTGCTGCTGTCTGCTGCTGCAGTGCCACACAGTCTAAATTAATGCGCCTCCTCAATTTGTTTTATATACATGTTTTTATTTCACCTTTATTTAACCAGGTAGGCTAGTTGAGAACAAGTTCTCATTTGCAACTGCGACCTGGCCAAGATAAAGCATAGCAGTGTGAACAGACAACACAGAGTTACACATGGAGTAAACAATAAACAAGTCAATAACACAGTAGAAAAAAAAGAGTCTATATACATTGTGTGCAAAAGGCATGAGGAGGTAGGCAAATAATTACAATTTTGCAGATTAACACTGGAGTGATAAATGATCAGATGGTCATGTACAGGTAGTGATATTGGTGTGCAAAAGAGCAGAAAAGTAAATAAATAAAAACAGTATGGGATGAGGTAGGTAAAATTGGGTGGGTTATTTACCGATAGACTATGTACAGCTGCAGCGATCGGTTAGCTGCTCAGATAGCATATGTTTGAAGTTGTTGTTGAAGATGTTCAGTGATTTTTGCAATTCGTTCCAGTCACAGGCAGCAGAGAACTGGAACGAAAGGCGGCCAAATGAGGTGTTGGCTTTAGGGATGATCAGTGAGATACACCTGCTCGAGCGCGTGCTACGGGTGGGTCTTGCCATCGTGACCAGTGAACTGAGATAAGGCGGAGCTTTACCTAGCATGGACTTGTAGATGACCTGGAGCCAGTGGGTCTGGCGACGAATATGTAGCGAGGGCCAGCTGACTAGAGCATACAAGTCGCAGTGGTGGGTGGTATAAGGTGCTTTAGTGACAAAACGGATGGCACTGTGATAAACTGCATCCAGTTTGCTGAGTAGAGTGTTGGAAGCTATTTTCTAGATGACGTCGCCGAAGTTGAGGATCGGTAGGATAGTCAGTTTTACGAGGGTAAGTTTGGCGGCGTGAGTGAAGGAGGCTTTGTTGCGGAATAGAAAGCCGACTCTAGATTTGATTTTCGATTGGAGATGTTTGATATGAGTCTGGAAGGAGAGTTTACAGTCTAGCCAGACACCTAGGTACTTATAGATGTCCACATATTCAAGGTCGGAACCATCCAGGGTGGTGATACTAGTCAGGCGTGCGGGTGCAGGCAGCGAACGGTTGAAAAGCATGCATTTGGTTTTACTAGCGTTTAAGAGCAGTTGGAGGCCACGGAAGGAGTGTTGTATGGCATTGAAGCTTGTTTGGAGGTTAGATAGCACAGTGTCCAAGGACGGGCCGGAAGTATATAGAATGGTGTCGTCTGCGTAGAGGTGGATCAGGGAATCGTCTGCAGCAAGAGCAACATCATTGATATATACAGAGAAAAGAGTCGGCCCGAGAATTGAACCCTGTGGCACCCCCATAGAGACTGCCAGATGACCGGACAGCATGCCCTCCGATTTGACACACTGCACTCTGTCTGCAAAGTAGTTGGTGAACCAGGCAAGGCTACTGAGTCTGCCGATAAGAACATGGTGATTGACAGAGTCGAAAGCCTTGGCAAGGTCGATGAAGACGGCTGCACAGTACTGTCTTTTATCGATGGCCGAGCTGTTGGCCGAGGTTGGAGTAGCCAGGCGGAAGGCATGGCCAGCCGTTGAGAAATGCTTGTTGAAGTTTTCGATAATCATGGATTTATCGGTGGTGACCGTGTTACCTAGCCTCAGTGCAGTGGGCAGCTGGGAGGAGGTGCTCTTGTTCTCCATGGACTTCACAGTATCCCAGAACCTTTTGGAGTTAGAGCTACAGGATGCAAATTTCTGCCTGAAGAAGCTGGCCTTAGCTTTCCTGACTGACTGTGTGTATTGGTTCCTGACTTCCCTGAACAGTTGCATATTGCGGGGACTATTCGATGCTATTGCAGTCCGCCACAGGATGTTTTGTGCTGGTCGAGGGCAGTCAGGTCTGGAGTGAACCAAGGGCTATATCTGTTCTTAGTTCTGCATTTTTTGAACGGAGCATGCTTATCTAAAATGGTGAGGAAGTTACTTTTAACGAATGACCAGGCATCCTCAACTGACGGGATGAGGTCAATATCCTTCCAGGATACCCGGGCCAGGTCGATTAGAAAGGCCTGCTCACAGAAGTGTTTTAGGGAGCGTTTGACTGCGGCTCCGTAGCGGATACAGGCAATGAGGCAGTGATCGCTGAGATCCTGGTTGAAGACGGCGGAGGTGTATTTGGAGGGCCAGTTGGTCAGGATGACGTCTATGAGGGTGCCCTCGTTTACAGATTTAGGGTTGTATCTGGTGGGTTCCTTGATGATTTGTGTGAGATTGAGGGCATCTAGCTTAGATTGTAGGACTGCCGGGGTGTTAAGCATATCCCAGTTTAGGTCACCTAACAGAACAAACTCTGAAGCTAGATGGAGGGCGATCAATTCACAAATGGTGTCCAGGGCACAGCTGGGAGCTGAGGGGGGTCGGTAGCAGGCGGCAACAGTGAGAGACTTATTTCTGGAGAGAGTAATTTATTTACTTTTCTGCTCTTTTACCAGCTGATGGCTGGTAACTCCCAGCCCACTCCTTTGTCTCATTGTCCAGAGACTGAGGCAACGGTGCAGGGTCTATGTAAAAGTGACCCTGGAAGTCTTGATCAAAGCTCTTAGGGCCCGGGATAGTATATTCCCCCTCTGCCAGGAATGTGCTCCCATATGCCTCCTATAACACAAAATGCAACAGTAAGAATGTAGGTCACCTTCACATAAAAATGACATCAAAAGTAATAATCTAAACAGTCTGACCATCTTTTCAGACTTTGAATATTATGCTGTGACATTTTTCCAATGAATGAACACCTCCAATGACTAAACACCAAATTACTTGCATATGCTTTGTAACAGTTCATCTCTGGGATTGAATGTAACACTGGTTCATTTAAAATGATCAGCACCTTTCACGTTGGGTACTTCTTCTCATCTGAATCCTCTTGGTTTTTACTGCGGATTAACTCTTTGAAGGAAAAGGGATTCATATCATCACCATCTTCTCGGACTTCATCTATGAAATAAGACATATTGGTACATATTTGGATGATAGTAATTTTCAAACTGTCTAGTTGTCATTATTGGAGAAATACAAGAGTTGGACAATTGTGGATGTGTGTGGGCCAATGCCCCTACTCCAAGTGCCATGTGATTTGTAATGACCTGTGAGTCCAGAATGTCTCACTAAATGACAGCACCGTGCCAGAGTACTTTTACCAGGGGGAAGCGTGCCCCCTACTGGCCATCCAACACCATGCCAGCAGCATGATTTCAAACAACCACCTAGGCCAAACAGCAGAGACTTTAAACCTAAACACTAATAACACACGCTGATCACTCTTCGATGGCGTTGAATAGATGTGCCCCTGCCTTAGATAGATGGGATGTGTGTTGTCTCGTACAATGATGTGAATATTAAGTAGCCTATGTAATCTAGTCACTGATCAACTAGCTACTATAGCTAGCTTAGTATCTATACTGGATTTGCTATTGAATTAACAACTTACCATCTTCAATTATAAGAACTTTTGCAGATGTTTTATGCTTTGCCATGTTGATGGTTAACCAGTCAATCGGCGATGGAATGGTAGCTAGCTAGAACAGAAAGCTAGCGTTAGCTAGGTTGCGAAAAACATTTGATTATTAACTCCCGAAATAATGTAGCTACTTGCTAATAACTCAATGTAGAAAAAATGACTTGTCCTAAGAATGGTAATTGATCAAAATGACATGGTCCACATCAGATGTGTATATCCAAGCAGCAAACGTTAGCTCGCTGCTGAGAATCACGTGGAAAATCCTAAACTTCTCACTTGCTAAAATTCAGGTGACGTAAAATGAAAAACAAACGAAACATTTCCCATGAGTCTCTAGAGATCCAATTTCCCCGGCAAATCTACACGTGCCGCGGTTAATTCGAAATCCCGGTAAGTGTATTTAAATGGTAATTCTTATCAATATCATGTTTAAAATATAGTTCAGTTGCACACACTATAGCTAACGAGCCGTCACATTTCTTCGGCTACCAAACAACCACTTCATTTCGTTGACGTGCTAGCTGCGGAAATTGGCACACCTGTGAAACTAATTTAGTTTTGCGCTAGCTATCCATGTTTGGTGGGGATAGCGAGGGCAGGTTACCAGATAATACTACGTACTGTTAGCAAGACGTTATAAATAAGAAACGTATTTGTATAGAGATGGGGCATGGTGAATGAATTCCACTTAACTTATGGAGTTGCCAAGATCATGGATTTTCCAGATACTGCACATTGAGAATTCAAAAGCATTCGTTCATATCAGTGTCATGCATTCATATTCATACTGCACGGCGCCCAATGTAGGCATTGTATTCTCACATGCAACTTATAAGGACTTTGTTAAGTTTACGGATTTAAATTTTTTATTTAATTTATTTATTTCACCTTTATTTAACCAGGTAGGCTAGTTGAGAACAAGTTCTCATTTACAACTGCGACCTGGCCAAGATAAAGCATAGCAGTGTGAATAGACAACAACACAGAGTTACACATGGAGTAAACAATAAACAAGTCAATAACACCGTAGAAAAAGAAAAGAGCCTATACACATTGTGTGCAAAGGCATGAGGAGGTAGGCGAATAATTACAATTTTGCAGATTAACACTGGAGTGAAATGATCAAATAGTCATGTGCAGGTAGAGATACTGGTGTGCAAAAGAGCAGAAAAGTAAATAAATAAAAACAGTATGGGGATGAGGTAGGTAAATTGGGTGGGCTATTTACTGATGGACTATGTACATGTGGGGCACATTGTTTGGAAATTTGAAAGATGTGTCGATCACCTGAGTGGTGTGTTTATTATTTACTTTAATAGACCACGACAGAGGAGAAATATTGACCATGTCCCAAGAGAAGCCAGACGCTTGCAGCCAGACCCAGTCACAGCCAGACGCTTGCAGCCAGACCCAGTCACAGCCTCCGACCCAGTCCCAGAGTGGTTCCAGCTCCTCCTCTGCTCCAGGCTCTGCCAGCCAGTCATCCTCTGGGTCTGGCACAGTCAGTTCAGTGGACACCATCCCCGTTAGGGACCTGGGCTCCATACCAGAGGAGCATGAGCCACAGCCCTGGGGCCTCCTGCTGCCTATGCAGAGAGGCTTCAGAGCCCACAGTGAGTTCAACAACCACATGACGTGCACCTGTTACCTGGGTGGTTAGGATGCCTTTAGGCAGGGCAGTTTAGTTGTTTTAAATGTTTTTCTGCAGTTTGTACTGATCACGTTTTCCACAATAGTGCTGGAACATTCTTTTGAGGTCTGTTTGAGCCCATGTGGTGGAGTGTGACCAGGGCTCGGTTTCTCAAAAGCATCTTAAGGCTAAGTTCACTGTTAGAACCTTCGTAGGAGCATAATTAAATCTCTGAGCTGTTTCCCAAAACATCATTATTAATGTTGCACTTGAAAGCGCTTGTAATCTAATGCCTGCCTAAGACCACTTGTAGAACAGCTAAGTGTGTCATTAATGCTTTTTTTTGCCCTCACGCATCACTTTATACACAAGATCTCTGCTAAAGATAGAATACAAATATAAACAGTAGGCTATAGGCCCATTTCAATCATATTAAAATGCATTTCATGTTCAATTGAGTTCTATTTTTCTACTTGTAGGCTACCGTCTGTAATTTCTCAATCTATTTCATGATGTGTAGCCTAACGTGCACAATGATGTCCCAAATCGTAGTTTTGTGCATTTTTATTCGGTAAGCATTAGAGTAAGCCATTTCAGTATTACCAGCAGTAGGTGTTAATATCTTTCTAGGAGATATTACCACCTACGGAGAAAACAACGCACTAAGTAACTGTTTTCTCTGTGTGGCGTTTTGGGAAACTCATGTTACATTTTCGGCCATTGTAGGAAAGATGTATTGTTAACAACTAAGGCGAAGTTCTATTGGGAAATCGGCCATGATCAATAAGTGTGTGATCATTTCAAATCATAAAACTACTGCAGCAGCACACTACAACATCATCCTCTGAGCCACCATAATCCGTAGTCACAATGTTCTTCAAGTGGTCTTCCTCCATAATCCGTAATCACAATGTTCTTCAAGTGGTCTTCCTCCATAATCCGTAATCACAATGTTCTTCAAGTGGTCTTCCTCCATAATCCGTAATCACAATGTTCTTCAAGTGGTCTTCCTCCATAATCCGTAATCACAATGTTCTTCAAGTGGTCTTCCTCCATAATCCGTAATCACAATGTTCTTCAAGTGGTCTTTCAGATCAGTAGCATTTCCGTTCATTTAAACATTGCGCAAAAATGTGTCCTGCTGAAAGTGAGATTTTTTGTTGTTGTATTTTTCCACTAGCATCTGTGTATTCTCTTCTCTTAGCCTCTATTGAAGTGATAGTGTTAGTTTAACTTTTTTTTTCTCCAGACTGTGTTGAGGACGACACTTGGTTTGGCCGGCACACTAAATGCAACTATTCCTTTGATGTCCCCATACTGAGGAAATCGTCCAGATTTGCTGCATACAGCAATAAACATTTTAGGATATTCAGAGTAGGTCGATTCAACTTTTCACCACTATCTATGTATTTTATTTAAGGGAGACCATTGTTCTGTTAATCAGTGTGCTCCGTAATGACGGTCAGGTCTTTACCTTGCAGGAGAAGAACATTGTCTATGTCTTTGACAACAGTAACAATGGCACGTTTGTTGACGGTAAAATGATTGGAAAAGGAAAAATGTTGCCACTAGCGAACAATGCAGTGTTGTCCCTTGCTGAAGAACGCCACAAAGGTACCTTTTTTTCAGAGGTTTATTTCAATACATTTCTGTTTAGGTCACTGATACTTAAATAGCAGCAAGGAGGCCCTATCCATCATGACACTATATCCATGTATCTCTAAACGTTAAGTATGCTGCATCATTCCCTTAATGGTGATGTCGGCCTTCGTCTTTGCATTAATAATCAATTCAACTGATTTTTCTCCCTTCAATAGTGTTTGTGTTCATTGATCTCATGGTGGATGAGCAGTCCAACCTACCCAAAGAGTTAAACGAGAAATACATGATCACCAAAAAGATTGGAGTGTAAGTGAGAATTTTATTAATTTTAACTTGTGTATTTTACTAAATCTTGTTACTCATGGTTTTGTTTTGAATTACAGAATAACATTCTAATATGATTTGTTATACCAGTGGTGTGTGTGGGGAAGTGAAGCTGGCTTTTGAGAGGGCCACTTGCAAAAAGGTGGCCTTGAAGACTATCAACAAGAAAGATTTCCCGGCATCTGTTGGCGTAAGTCTTATCACCATTTTCCTCCTCTTCAAGTTTATGAATATTAACTACTGCAATATAACACTCATCTTTGTTCAATTATAGACTGCCACGCGAAGTGCAGAACGAGAGATCCAGATTCTTCAAAAGATTGACCATGTAAGTATTATATCTAGAACTTATTATGATGTAATAACTGCCAAGGAGCCTAGTAAAGAAATGGCTCATCATGTCCAATGTTTTCTTTCCCTGGGGTAATCAAATGCCATAGAAGTAGTCATTTTCAAGGCATGTTTTCTACTGGACAAAGCCACAGACATCACACTTTTCTACCACTTTGTATCAAAATGTCCTCAAGTATTCGCCTGCTAATTTTCTGTGTAACTTTTGCCTCATGTCTTTTCCAGCCTTGTCTGATCAAAACAAAAGACTTCTTCCAAACAGATGACTCATACTACATTGTTTTAGAGCTGTGAGTTTAGTTTTTCATTTAAGCAGCCACTTTTTTTATTTTATTAATGAGAAACCATTATAATTTTTGTTGCGTGTAATAATTTCTGTAGCTCCCCGAAGAAGTATAATTGTCACAAGCATAGTATTTCCCTTCCCCTTGGTTTTCTGTTTCAACTGATAGCATGTGTGTGTTTCAGCATGGAGGGTGGAGAACTCTACGACCGGGTCAAAAGCAAGCAACAGATCAAGGAGCCGATTGCCAAGCTATATTTTTACCAGATGTTGAAAGCAGTAGAGGTGGGTGGATTGATGTATTTCTCTTCTTTTTTTCTTCAGAATTTTGAGAATAGTGATATTTATGGTTTGCCTGACGACTTGCACTGAATGCTTCCGCTGCTTTATCAATTTCTACATACTTCAGTCTGAATCTGCCATCATTGAGGTCATTTGTGGTGACTATGGGTGTTGTACAAAATAAAGTCATAAGCAATTGGATCGTCTCTAACCAGAGTATCAAAGCCAATGACGCATATTAAACGGCACTACCCACTTGTTCTGGCTCTGGATTTCTAGGACCAGTCAGACGGTCTGAATGTGTTCGTGTTCTAGAAGGGTCGGGGAGGGATTCAAATCCAGACTCATTGAGGAGAAGAAACAAACGCTTGTGGGTGTGGCAATTGGCCGGAGCAATGAGTCTGGGTAGCCAGGCAAATTCATGGTAGGATTTATTTAAATATATTCTGGTGTGACGTTGAAATGTCAAAATACGCCATACCTTTACACATCTTGTTTCATACTGGAGATACTGTTGCTTGAGTAGATCTTCAACTGCTTCCTTATGCTGGTTTATCTCGCATTCCTTCCACTAGTACCTTCACAACAATGGCATCATCCACAGAGACCTCAAACCTGAAAATGTGCTGCTTTCGTCTCACGACGATGTTTGCATCATCAAGGTAAGGTTTCTCAAATCCCAATGTGGGTCTTTCTTCCACAGTGAATGATCATGGTAGATCAAGACTATGTGAGGGTAGATAAAGTTATCCACTTATTCATTGTCCTTCTGAAGTGGACCTCTAGACACACTAGATCTGGAGAAGGGGGGAAAAAACTAAAAGCTTGGTTGAATAGCCTCACTGAAATGAAGAGTTACAGGCCTCTCTCTCTGTGACAGATCACAGACTTTAATCAGTCCAAGATACTGGAGGAGTCTGCCCTGATGAGGACCCTTTGTGGAACACCCACATACCTGGCACCAGAGGTGTTTACAGACGCAGTCACTGTGGGCTACAGCAGGGCTGTAGACGCCTGGAGTTTAGGGGTCGTCCTGTTTGTGTGGTAGGGATCCATGTTCCTGATGCCAGGATCACAGACATAAGTGCTGCTTGCTCTGACTAGTAGATATACAGGGCTGTCAGCTTTAATTTGAGGGTATTTTCATCCATATTGGGTGAACCGTTTAGAAATTGCAACACTTTATGTACACAGTCCTCCCATTTTAGGGGACCAAAGTATTGGGACAAACTCACTTATGTATATTAAAATAGTCAAAGGTTAATTATTTGGTCCAATACTCCTAGCACACAATGATTACATCTAGCTTGTGACTCTACAAACTTGTTGGATGCATTTGCTGTTTGTTTTGGTTGTGTTTCAGATTATTTTGTGCCCAATATGAATTAATAGTAAGTAATTTAGTGTGTCATTTGAGTCACTTTTATTGTAAATAAGAAAATGTTTCTAAACATTACTACATTAATGTGGATGCTACCATGATTATGGAATTCAGGTATATCCCTAATCATGGTAGTATCCACATTCATGTAGTAGTGTTTAGAAACATTCTATTTACAATAGTGACTCCAAAATGGCACTACATTATTTACCATTAATTTCTATTAGGCACAAAATAATCTGAATCGCAAACAGCAACTGCATCCAACAGGTTTGTAGCGTCACAAGCTTGATGTAATGCTTGATGTAATCATTGCGTGCTAGGAATATTGGACCAAAAAAGTGCCATTGTCCCAATTAGTTTTGTTGCAACTTTAAATGTTTCCAGGTTTATCAGTGTATTAAGGGCATTGTAATGCAACTATTTCAATCAATTTGCAAATAACTTGGGCCAAGATTACTTTTCAACAGCACATACAGTTTTCCTGTTCACAGATTCACTTAAGTGTTAATACATTTATATGTGACGTTTACTTCTCTCCCTTTCAGTTTGGCAGGCTATCCCCCATTCTACCCAAATGCACAAATTGGTTTGTCAGTCAGTGATCAGATCACCCAGGGAATATATACATTTATTCCATCAAAATGGGATGGCATCTCCGATGATGGTAAGGGACTAATGTAAATCCTCAAAATGACATAAAAATGTACTGCATGCATGTTTGGCACTGTCATACGTGTGCTAGAGAACATGTATTTGAAATGGATTCCACCTGTCTTGGGTTTGTAAACAACTTTTGCTACTTTACTACAGTCGGTATTGATAATTCAATGTTGTCCGATTACTACTTTTACTTATCCAATCATGTCCAGCCAAAGATGTTGTGAAGAAACTGCTTCGAGTGGACCCCAATGCCCGCCTCACCATTGAGGAGGCATTACAGCATCCCTGGCTGATGGTAAGGTTTATTGCTGTCTCATTGCCTGGCCCCAGTGCCATCAATGCGGGTATGTTTACTGCATAATGGGTATTTTGGGCTAGGCAGTGTTGTAAGTGGCAATGGCGAGTAATCTCTGATCCCATCAATCTCCATCTCAGGATGAGGCAATGAAGGAGACCGCTGAAGGCATCATGTACCCCAAGGACCCCGGTGATGCCGATGCCACAGCAGACCCCGGTGGTGCCGATGCCACAGCAGACCCCGGTGGTGCCGATGCCACAGCAGACCCCGGTGGTGCCGATGCCACAGCAGACTCCGGTGATGCCGCAGTAGTGAGAAACAGTCATTCTACTACATTATTTTCCCACCTCTTGCCTGGGGGACCACTAGACAGTCCACATTTTTGTTCTAGCCTGCTTTAACTAAGCAAGTTCTTGGTGTTTAGTTGAATTAGGTACTTAAGTGCAGGGCAAGAAAGAAAGAAAAACGTGAACTATCTGATGGTCCCTGCAGGAGAGGGTTTGCCATATGTCAGTATTGTCCAGAGTATGGTGTTGCTCACAAAATTGAAGTATGTCTCTTATTACTTTAGGCCTCAACCGGAAAGAGGTCAAGAGATGATAAGGAAGAGCAGCAGCCAACAAAGAGGTGACCAGGCCCATCCACAGGACCAACATGAGCCACATTCCACCCTCGTCATCCCATTGGAGACTCCCCTGATTGTTTTCTTCTGGCAATTAGGCCTACTTGAAATCAGTATATTGCATTTCAACACCGATCACTGTAATCATTCCCACATGTCCCTGTTCAGGATAGTGCAATCAACTGGAATTTACTTGATTACTGCATGTTGAGTTCCAACTCGTGGGCACATGCGGAGCTAGCTCCACATTGTTACGGTGGTGATATGTGAATGCTTCCATACAGCAGTTATACATTAGCTAGTGTAAAGCATAGCAGGTACATTTTCAACTAACCAGTTCTTGGCGATACTTTTGTCATTCTCAATTCTGGAGAAAAGTATCTTCTCGATGTCCAGTTGCAGGTGGTTCTCCAAAAATATTTTAAATCCACGTTTGCACCGAGTGAGGAGTTCCCTCGCCATTTTAGCTGCATCTTGTGTTTCCCCAAGAGCTTTGCAGGAACTAGATGTTTCGATGTGACACGGCCGCATGTAGGCGACGGAGCGTCACACAGTGGGACCAAAACAAATATCTGCAGACATGCAAGAGGCATTTGCAGTTCTCACTCGATACAAAATGTGGATTTAATATCTGTTTGAATATTCTTTTTTTTTTTAGGGGAGAACCACCTGCAACTGGACATTTTATAAGATGTACTTTTCTCCTATATCAAGAACAAAGAAAGTATCACCAAGAACAGGTTAGTTGAAAATTGGCCTGCTATGCCTTATATTAGCTCATGTGTAATGTATGGAAGCATTCATAGATCAGCGCAACAATGTGGAGCTATGTCTACTGGAAATTGCCTCCTGTTTTGTAAATTGTTTTTGTACAAAAATGTTATTTTCCACTGGGTTTTTATTGTTGTGCATCCCATAATTCTTGATTTGTATATCATTAAAAAAATCTTACTTTATTGAACATTTTCACCCCAGGTCAAGGTTCTTGTTCATTAACCTGAACCATCTAGCTACTAATTTTGCATCATATCATATACAGTGGCTCATGTAAGGCACTTTGATCACCCACCCATAGAGGCTTTAAACAGAACATCAATCTCTAGGTCAACAAGGACAGCACAAGCATAATCAGTGCATTAATCTGTGAGTAGTGTTGCTGTTAATCATTGTGCAAGCTTTTATATCAAACTATATTCAGATTATCTCAGATTGGCATTGGACCTGTCCCAGAGACGGTACAACACTGTGTGTGCCTCGTCAAGAATGTCCCCCACCGGACCCGACTCTTCCAGCTCAACAGCTTGGGCCGATCCTTCAGGATGTCTAATGCCACCTAGGGGCTGAGAGCAAGCAGTCAATTTATTTAGGCTGACTCACGTGATTCTGTAAATGGGTAGTAATTAGACAAACCATAAATCTAAATATACTGTAGTATGTGGTTAAACAGACAATGTTCCTTGACTGTTGTAGGACCATATTTTCAGCAGAAATGTATGCTTCACCCAGTGATTGAACTCTGTTGGAGAAGTTGGTCCACTGCTCCTCACCTGCATGAGTTCACACACGGCCAGCAAGTTAGCCAGGCTGATGTCATCTCCACAGAGGAAGGGCTGCCTCTTGAGGAACATGTTCTCCAGCTTCTCCAGGGTGTCACCCAGGTCTGCTAAAGCCCTCACCACCTTCAGTGGATCTGTGGGCTACCCTGTCATACGGGGCAGTAAAAGCTACACCACAAAGCAGCATTGTGTGCCAGCAACAACAGACATCATCAGCTATAACATTGCCTACAAAAGTCTTATTGCAATTATGTGTAATATCTAGGCTGCAAAGAGATGGTGGCAGTGGGACTAGGCTACATTTTACCTGCCATAAAGCATACAGTGTGTTCCATGAGCGAGCCTTACCTCCATGATAAAGACTTTGGTTGCATGTGGTGGTGTGTTGGTATGGTGGTCTGGTCTAGGGTCTAGTGACGCTTCTAGCGTTAAGATACAGTGCCTTCGACTGCTGTCCCACATGTTTTGGTTACTGTAGAAACAACTGAAGCCTATCATATTTTTTTTTAAATGGTCAATTGTGAAATAATAGCATAGATTGACTGTTGACATTTTGAAGAGCTAGGTCGGTAGCTTGCAAGTACACACACTGAGGATAACTCAACAGAGATCACCCATGAATGCCGAAGTAGGACAAAGTTCAAGGTACAGTAAGTAAGCTTACGTTCAATGCAGGACAGAGCTCTGCTTTTAAAACAATGTATCGCTCAGTCTGTTAATGTATCAAACATCTATGCATTTCCATTTACCATGAATCATCTTTGTAGGAACCAGTAACCTTAAGGATAACATTGCTTGCATGTTAGCTAGATGTTGTTGGTAACGTTAGCTGTAGCCCAAAGGCCGGCAGATGGTAATATATGCCGGCCTTTGGGCTACGGCACTAGCTAGTAGCCCAGCCAGCTGTAAACTCACCTTTTTGTATCGCAACAGTTTTCACCGTGTGCGAAATTGTATTGCTCTACATGGTTGTGACAAATCTAAATACACTTCTAATGCCTTTCTACCAGCCATTATAAACGTATTTGTATTCTTAACTAGATACTGTAAACTACTTAGCCACCACCAAGTGAGTCAAAACAAAGGCGTGCAAGCATATACTCAGTGCGTGCAAAGCGTAATCAATGGATGGACTAGCAGCAGACAGTGTTGCCAACTCCTCTCAGTAAGGAAAGTAGCTATTGGCTGTCCTTTTTTAATTTTTGAAATGTATTTTATTAACAACAAATCAATACAGAAAGTACATAAGGGAACACAAGTGTACATATAGATTATATACAATGGACAATCAAGCTAGGGGGTACAATATCACATTACAATTACACAAGGCAGCTTACCACATGCGTGATTAATTTGCTGTCTGGATGTGGAGGGGGGAACATCTCCTGCTCTGACTGCAGCTGGGAGGGACTGCTGCGCAAGGGCTGGGCCGCCTGTGAGTGTTTTGGGACTGGGGTGGGGCCCACGGCAGCACCCGCTGCTCTGTGAGAAGGGTAAGAAGATAAACTATACGTGCTTTCATGTCAGAGTCTCCAATAACACCAGAAAAAGTTGTTAGATTTGTTGCTAGTCGCTTTTTTGAAAATGTGTAGCAAGAGGGGTCTGAATACTCGCTAAATATAGCGACAAAGTTGCTAAATTGGCAACACTGGCAGGAGATTGCCCATGATCCTTTTAGATTTTATTAAAAAGTACATGTTAGTAGGACAGAACAATTAGCTATAAAATCTTTGTTAGAATGCTTTACATCTCATTTCTAAGTTAATATTTGCAGGTTATGCTCAGTTTTCAAAGTAGATTCAATGGCTGTAAAAACAACATTGTGGAAGTTACAAACCATCAATTTGGTATTTTATTATAATCCCATTAGTTTACTCTTCTTGGGGTCCACTCAAAACATGAAACATTACATTATACAGAACATGAATTAATAGACAACACCTCAAGGATGTTGCAACTGCGACCTGGCCAAGATAAACCATAGCAGTGTGAACAGACAACACAGAGTTACACATGGAGTAAACAATTAACAAGTCAATAACACAGTAGGAAAAAAAAGTCTATATACATTGTGTGCAAAAGGCATGAGGAGGTAGGTGAATAATTACAATTTTGCAGATTAACACTGGAGTGATAAATGATCAGATGGTCATGTACAGGTAGTGATATTGGTGTGCAAAAGAGCAGAAAAGTAAATAAATAAAAACAGTATGGGGATGAGGTAGGTAAAATTGGGTGGGTTATTTACCGATAGACTATGTACAGTTGCAGTGATCGGTTAGCTGCTCAGATAGCAGATGTTTGAAGTTGGTGAGGAAGATAAGTCTCCAACTTCAGTGATTTTTGCAATTCGTTCCAGTCACAGGCAGCAGAGAACTGGAACAAAAGGTGGCCAAATGAGGTGTTGGCTTTAGGGATGATCAGTGAGAAACACCTGCTGGAGCGCGTGCTACGGGTGGGTGTTGCCATCGTGACCAGTGAACTGAGATAAGGCGGAGCTTTACCTAGCATGGACTTGTAGATGACCTGGAGCCAGTGGGTCTGGCAACGAATATGTATCGAGGGCCAGCCGACTAGAGCATACAGGTTGCAGTGGTGGGTGGTATAAGGTGCTTTAGTAACAAAACGGATGGCACTGTGATAAACTGCATCCAGTTTGCTGAGTAGAGTGTTGGAAGCTATTTTGAAGATGACATCGCCAAAGTCGAGGATCGGTAGGATAGTCAGTTTTACTGCTAACCATCTGCTAACCATGTGTATGTGACCACTAAAAAATGTGATTTGATCAATTGAAAACGTCTCACACAGCCTACATATCAGTACATACACAAAATATCTAGGTCAAGTAGGGAAGATGCGTTGTGCCATGAGGTGTTGCTTTATCTGTTTTTTAAAAATCAGGTTTTCTGGTGTCTGATGGGGTAAATCAGTGTTGTGTGTAAATTGACTATGCAAACAATTTGGAATTTTCAACACATTAACGTTTCTTAGAAAAACAAGAAGTGATGCAGTCAGTCTCTCCTCTACTTTTAGCAAAGAGAGACTGGCATGCATAGTGGTTAGAGTGTTGGACTTGTAACCGAAAGGTTGCAAGTTCAAATCGCCGAGCCGACAAGGTAAAAATCTGTCGTTGAACTAGGCAGTTAACCCACAGTTCCTAGGCCATCATTGAAAATAAGAATTTGTTCTTAATTATCTGACCTGCCTAGTTAAATCAAGGTTTAAAAAATAATAATGATTGTACTGGTATTAGCCCTCTGATTGCAGTGAATAGCGAAACGTGATGCTCTGTTCTGGGCCAGCTGCAGTTTTTCTAGGTCCTTTGCGGCACCTGACCATATGACTGGGCAATAATCAAGATAAGATAAAACTAGAGCCAGCAGGACTTGCTTTGTGGAGTGTGGTGTCAAACAAAGTTTGAGTATCTGTACTTTCACAATATACACTTCCTATAAAAAGTCTACACCACCTTGAACTTTTTTCATATTTTGTTGCATTGCAAAGGGGGATTGAAATATATTTAATAGAGCTTTTTTTTGTAATTGATCTACACAAAATACTCTACAAATGTTTACAAATTAATAAAAATTAAAGCTGTAATGTGTAACTTTTTGGGCTACCTGACCAAATTCACATAGAAATGTGAGTTATAGAAATGTCATTCTCATCAAAAGCAAGTCTAAGAAGCAGTAGATCTGTTCTACATGTGCTATTTCTATGCTTCCTCTTTTTAAGTTTTTGCATCTTTTACTTTCGGTTTTGTACACCAGCTTCAAACAGCTGAAGATACTCTCTTTTTGGTTATTGAAAATATATTTTGCATCGGTTTAGATGGTAAAATGATTCTCTACACTATACATTGCTTGTTTTGTCACATAAATTGAACTTAGGTGAACTATTTGAATTTTAGCAACCAGGAAATAGCGGAGAGATTTCTGCATATTGCATCTTTAAAAAACTAAAATATAGTAATTGCAGAAGTATTCACCACCTTTATTTAGGCAAGCCTAAATTAGATCAGAAGTCAAATTTGTCTTAACAAATCACATAAGTTATATGGACTCACTCTGTGTGAAATAATAGGGGTTGACATGATGACTACCCCTTCCTCTGTCCCCCATACATACATCTATCCCTTAGTCAAGTATTGAATTTCAAGCACAGTTTCTACTACAAAGACCAGGGAACATTTCAAAAGCCTCATAAAGAATCAGACATTAAATATATCTTTAAGCATGGTCAAGTTAATAATTATGCTGTGGATGATGTATTAAACCACCCTGACGCATCAAAGATGCAGTCCTCCTTCTGAACTCAGTTGCCGGAGAGGAAGGAAACCGCTCAGAGATTTCACAATGAAGCCAATGGGGACTTACAGTTACAGTGTTTTTATTTTATTTTTTAACCTTTATTTAACCAGATAGGCTAGTTGAGAACAAGTTCTCATTTACAACTGCGACCTGGCCAAGATAAAGCAAAAGCAGTGCGACACAAACAACACAAAGTTACACATGGAGTAAACAAACATACTGTCAATAACACAATAGAAAAATCTATATACAGTGTGTGCAAATGTAGTAAGATTAGGGAGGTAAGGCAATAAATAGGCCATAGTGGCAAAATAATTACAATTTATCAATTAAACACTGGAGTGATAGATATGCAGAAGTTGAAACGGCAAGTAGAGATACTGGGGTGCAAAGAAATAAATAGCAATATGGGGATGAGGTAGTTGGGTGTGCTATTTACAGATGGGCTGTGTACAGGTGCAATGATCGTTAAGCAGCTCTGACAGCTGATGCTTAAAGTTAGTGAGGGAGACTCCGGCTTCAGTGATTTTTGCAATTCGTTCCAGTCATTGGCAGCAGAGAACTGGAAGGAAAGGCTGGAGAAGGAGGACATGGCTTTGGGGATGACCAGTGAAATATACCTGCTGGAGCGCGTGCTATGGGTGTGTGCTGCTATGGTGACCAGTGAGCTGAGATAAGGCGGGGCTTTACCTAGCAAAGACTTATAGATGACCTGGAGCCAGTGTGTTTGGCAACGAATATGTAGCGAGGGCCAGCCAACGAGAGCATACAGGTCGCAGTGGTGGATAGTATATGGGGCTTTGGTGACAAAACGGATGGCACTGTGATAGACTACATCCAATTTGCTGAGTAGAGTGTTGAAGGCTATTTTGTAAATTACATCACCGAAGTCAAGGATCGGTAGGATAGTCAGTTTTACGAGGGTATGTTTGGTAGCATGAGAGAAGGATGCTTAATGGCTGTGATAGGAGAGAACTGAGGATAGATCAACAACGTTGTAGTTACTCCACAATACTAACCTAATTGACAGAGTGAAAAGAAGGAAGCCTGTACAGAATATAAATATTCCAAAACATGCATTCTCTTTGCAACAAGGCACTAAAGTAATACTGCAAAAATGTGGCAAAGCAATTCACTTTTTGTCCTGAATACAAAGTGTTATATTTGTGGCAAATCCAATAAAACACATTACCGAGTACCACTCTCCATAATTTCAATCATAGTGGTGGCTGCATCATGTTATGGGTATGCTTGTAATCATCAAGGACTGGAGAGTTTTTTTATGATAAAAAATAAACCGCAAAATCCTAGAGGGAAACTTGGTTCATTCTGCTTTCCACCAGACACTGGGAGATGAATTCACCTTTCAGCAGGACAATAACCTAAAACAGGGGTTCGTAAAAAATTTCACTCAGGCCCCCCTTCCAGCATTGGGGAACATCACGCACTCCCTTTGTGCGCATGCCACATCTATTTCTATGGGCACAAGCACTGTTCACGACACAAACTGTTCAAACAGTTTTGCAAAATATTTTGCAGGTTTGCACTAACCAATTTCTCAATTGTACCTTGTGCATTATATTGTTGTTACATTCTATTAGTAAGTTGAAAGCCGGACTGAGTGTGCCAGTTGGAGCTCTCCCCCTCGCCCCACAGTTTGGGAACCGCTGACCTAAAACACAAGGCCAAATCTACACAAGTTGCTTACCAAGAAGGCAGACAGTTTTGACTTAAATCTACTTGAACATCTATGGCAAGACCTGCAAATTGTTGTCTAGCAATGATCAACAACCAATTTGACAGACCTTTAAGAATTTTTTAAAGAATAGTGGGCAAATGTTGCACAATCCAGATGTGGAAAGCTACGTAGACTTACCCAGAAAGACTCACAGCTGCAATCGCTGCCAAAGGTGCTTCTACAATGTATTGACTCAGGGGTGTGTATACTTATGTAAAGGAGATATTTGCAAACATTTGTAAAAACATTTTTTCACTTTGTCATTAGCTAATTTCTTTATTATATTTCAATATTACCACTTGTATTATATTATAATGCTGCAATGGCATTTTTTGTCCTATTGACCATGAATGATTCCTTTGTTCAGTTTCGAGAGAGCCTCATTATCACATGCCCTGGCCTGGCCATATGGCTGTGATTCTGTTGATTTTAATCTCAGTAATCCAACCTCAAATTAAACGTTGAGTAACTAAAAAGTAAGTAAAGTAACAACACATTATGACTACACTAAAATATGACGCTGTAAGTGTGTAAGCACAAAAACATTGAACTGAGTGCTGGTTTGTTTGGAGATTATTTGGGTGGGAGTATGGTATGGTCCAGTTAAATCCATGAAATCATAGATTGCCTCACATATGAAGTGGGCTGCAAACTTGTAAGCCTCTCTCCATGTGTTCATTTAGGAGACTGACATGTTGTGGACAGATTTGATTGGAAATACGGACTTGGAGGATAGTCATCTCAAAATGTATTTTATTCATTCAAAAGGTTAATTGGCAGATGTTTGCAGATACAGATATAGATCAAATGTCAACACATTTTCCAGTAAAATTCTTATAATATAATCCTGAGCAGCTCATACCATATGACCAGTATATGTTGTTTCCTGTGTTCCAGTTATCATAATGTCTACTCTTCAAAATCACGATCCCTGACAAAGAATGAACATTCTGGAACTTTTAAAAAATCCATATGATTGGGAGATATTCATAGTGTGGTACACATTTGCAGCAAACACTGGAAGCTGTGTTTCACAGGGGGGTTGACAACAACGTTGTACTTGGGTTGTGGTCAGCTTTGGAAGCCTTTCTCTTTTCTCCAGACTGGAACTCTGTTTGGATCTCCAGGAAGGTTTTGTTCTTCGTCTCGGGGACTACCAGGAATATGTATACCGCCACCAAGACACAAACAACCAAGAACACCAGGAAACAATACTGCTGCAACTTAGTCTGTGGGAGTAGAAGAGCAGACCAAATCCATCTAAAGCCAGCTCTCAAAACAACCATATCCTAATTCCATATCAGTTAACGGTACTTATATAAAACTAATCTGATATCAATACATATAACCTAACAGTAACCACCTTATTTTAAAGGTTAAGTATCACAAAATAGTTGGAACCTACCACAATAAATGGAAACGCCATGCCAATGAAGAAGAAGCTGAGCCAGTTCACGGACCCTCCGATCATGTACGCAGCAGGCCGTGTGGTTTGTGTGAATAACTCTGTGATCAAGATGTTTGTCACACCACCTGCAAAGGACAAAGTGAAGGTATAGCAGGGTTGGGGTCAATTCCATTTCAATTCCAGTCAATCCAAAAAGTAAAACAAATTTCAATTCAAAATGTTCTAATTGAAAAGCATTGAAAATAATTTGAATTTCAGTGTGCTTCCTGAATTGACCTAAAACCTGAGCTAAAGTGTTAGTTTTAAATTGATTTATAATCAGATGATAAATAATATTGCTGCTAGATAACACCATACTGGCATAGATTAGTTATACGTAAATTCTGTAGGTTACCTGGTCCCATGCCAAAGCTCAGTATGAAAGCAAAGACACATCCCATACTAAGATAAGGTATCCATGGGCCTGCTCCCTGTGTTCAAGGAAAGAACACAACAATAAAATCATAAACAAACTAGTGTTCCCAAAGTGGCCACCCAAGCCACATTCAGGGTTGGCAACACCAACGTAATTTATTTTATATCATTTTTTGTTATGGTAACACACACGGGTATAGAAACATACTATTGCTGACGTTACAGAAACTAGCAAGTCACATTTAATACTGCATAAGTGCAACACATGTATCTTTTTCTGATTAAAACATTCACACAAAATGGAATTGTTCGACCAAAGATGCTTTACTTGGAAGGTGAGGGTCAGAGTGAAGCAAATACACCAGAAAGCCATAAGGGTGTACCCTCCAATGATAAGCACTTTTCGTCCCAGAGATTCGATCAGCATGCCCTGAAAGACACAGCATCTCACATGACATACCAGCAGACAGGCCGTGGAGAAATATATGGTCTTCTTAGTTGAAAAACCTAATTAACATGTTTCCAGTCATAACTAGTATCACACCACTGGTATCTTCATTAAATACATTGCATTCGGAAAGGGACTGCGGTTGAAAATTAGCCGGCTGGCTAAAACCGGCACTTTTACTGAAACGTTGATTAATGTGCACTGTCCCTGTAAAAATAAAAAATAAACTCAAACTCAAAGTATTCAGACACCTTCACTTTTTTCACAATTTGTTACGTTATAGCCTTATTCTAAAATTGATTAAATTGTCATTTACTCCTCATAAATCTACACACAATACCCCACAATGAAAAAAAAAAAAGAAGCAAAAACAGACATTTTTGCAAATGTATAAAAATATATATTTTTAAATGAAATATCACATTTACATAAGTATTCAGACACTCTACTCAGTACTTTGTTGAAGCTTATTTGGCAGAGATTACTGCCTCAAGTCTACTTGGGTATGACGCTACAAGCTTGGCACACCTGTATTTGGGGAGCTTCTCCCATTCTTCTCTGCAGATCCTCTCAAACTCTGTCAGATTGGATGGGGAGCGTTGCTGCACAGCTATTTTCAGGTATCTCCAGAGATATTCAATCGGGTTCAAGTCCGGGCTCTGGCTGAGCCACTCAAGGATATTCAGAGACTTGTCCCAAAGCCACTCTGGCATTTTCCTGGCTGTGCGCTTAGTAGGGATATTGTCCTGCCGGAAGGTGAACCTTCGCCAAAGTCTAAGGTCCTGAGAGCTCTGGGGAATGTTTTCAAGGAACTCTCTGTACTTTGCTTTGTTCATCTTTACCTTAATCCTGACTAGTCTCCCAGTCCCTTCTGCTGAAAAACAAACATCCCCACAGCATGATGCTGCCACCACCATGCTTCACCATAGGGATGGTATTGGCCAGGTGATTAGCGGTGCCTGGTTTCGTCCAGACGTGACGCTTGGCATTCAGGCCAAAGAGTTCAATCTTGGTTTCATCAGACCAGAGAATCTTGTTTCTCATGGTCTGAGATTCCTTTAGGTGCCTTTTGGCAAACTCCAAGTGGGCTGTCATATGCCTTTTACTGATGAGTGGCTTCCATCTGTACACTCTACCATAAAGGACTGATTGGTGGACTGCTGCAGAGATGGTTGTCCTTCTGGAAGGTTCCTCTCCACAGAGGAACTCTGGAGCTCTGTCAGAGTAACTATCAGGTTCTTAGTCACCTCCCTGACCAAGGCCGTTCTCCGCCGATTGCTCAGTTTGGCGAAAATTGCTTTCTAGCCATGATCCCCAACATCTTGACAGAGCTTGAATAATTATGAAAAGAATAATGGGAAAATGTTGCACAATCCAGATCACTGCCAAATGTGTTTTTAACATGTATTGACTCAGGGAGCTGAGTTGTAAAGTAACGACCATATTTCTGTTATTTAATTTCTATTACTCTAAAAAAATACAATAAAAATAGTATTTTGTGTGGATTGTTGACAGAAAATTGCAATGAAATCCATTTGAATCCGACTTTGTAACACAATATAATGTGAAGGAATCCAAGGAGTATGAATACTTTTGCAAGGAACTGTAAGTCATAGAATAAATATGTTCTATGAGAACAATATTGTGGGAATACCACCATAGTATGATGCAATTTGTGATCAGTCATGTGGAAAAGAGGCATGGGGTTGCGTGACAATACATTCTGCAATATACTCCAGGCATGCTTCTAAATACTTGGATATAAAGTATCTAAACTCTGAGCAATAGTTGACACTTACACAGGTAAGGGCAGTGAGGCATTCACAGGCTCCTGTGCCCACAGTTACGTAGGGTATGTTAACCTCTGGAATTCCAGCCTCCTCAAACACATAATCTGTATAGAAATAAATCTTCAAGAGCGAGAGAAAGAGAGAGAGTTATAGAAAACTAATTAAACACAGGGGCTTCATACTATACCCTATATTCTAAAGTGTATACCATACCGTACACTCTGACAAAAATAAGCTTTCAAAAGGGTTCTTCGGCTATCTCCATAAGAGAACCCTTTTCGGTTCCAGTTAGGACCCTTTTTGGTTCCAGGTAGAATCATTTTGGGTTCCATGTAGAACTCTCACGTTAAGTTCATATAGCCTCCAGGACATGCAAGTTGTTATAGAGTATATAGACTATACTGGGCATACATACACTCTTAGGAAAAAAAAGTGCTAGAACCTAAAATGGTTCTTTGACTGTCCCCATAGGAGAACCCTTTGTAGAATCCATTTTGGTACTAGGTAGAACTTTTTGGGGTTCCATCTAGAACCCTCTGTGGAAAGGGTTCTACATGGAACCCAAAAGGATTCTAACTGAATGGAATATTGTACATTTAAACCAACATCTTCTCATCTCAGCTGACTTGAGTTTATACTGAGAAACATTGCAGCCCTGAGGGCTAATAGGGTCATGTGGTGAATTGGTCTGCTGCTGACGTACAGCGTTGATGCCGTTGAGCTGCTGGGCGGCATTGATCAGGATGATGGTGAGAACTTGCCAGCGGAGGCTGCGGTCCATGAACAGCTCCCAGGGCTTTTTGGGTTTGATCCCCATAGCACTGATCCTCTCCCTCTCCATGTCCTCCCGCTCGCGATCAAAGTTATCTGTGCCGTGGAGTTGCTTCATCGCTGTCCACAAGGAACACAAGACACAGCTCACATGGTCCCTCTCCTCTCCACGGTTAATTTGTTGTCCCTCACACTCATAACAAACAGGAATCCACTCATTCACCCAGCCAATCAAATCAGACACAGTGGGATACACAGTAATATTTATTTAAGAATCAAAGATTGTGTCACTAGAGAGACATTACCTAGCAGTGTAACCTTCTGTTATAGTATGTACTGCAGTCATATGCTTGACCCGGTATGTCTCTGAAGGGGAAATATTTCTACAATTGATGTTTCAGAGTTCCGACCCTTCTGATCTGAGATAAAGGTGGAATGATCACCCTCTCCAAAGCTTCCACTATGTGCACCATGTCAAATCAATGTTCAGGGACTGAGAGTGACGCAGCTCAGCTCTCTTTTTTAGATCAATGATTGTAGGTTACGATATAGGTTTGCACACTTTGTTCCTTCCTACTTTGTCACTGAAACAACTTTTTTTCTGTCAAAATAGTGTAAAGCACAATTAATGTTGTTGTAAGACAAGTTGTCAGTTCTTATGTGAGAGGGATTTTTACATGCGATTGAAACATACCGGTTCCACATCCAACGTCATCCCCTCTGTCGATTAGCAGGTAGCGAGGGCTCTCTGGGAACCAGGGTAGTATGAGGAGCTGCAGGAACGCTGGGATACAGGTGGTGGAGAGTAGGATGGGCCAGTACTCTTCTTTACCCAGGAGCTCACTGCAGGATCATAGACACATTTAGTGTGGGAACGCAGACAAGACATTATACACAGTCTTCATTTCAAAGTACTCTGCGAGGTAGGCTTTAGTCCAGGATGATCTTAACTTACTTAAGCGCAATCACCTGTCCAGTAAGGATGCCCCCAGTGATGAAAATAGAGGTCCCCATCGCCATGGCGCCACGAAGTGCCCTTGGAGCGATTTCTCCCAGATACAGTGGCTGAACGCAAATACCAATGCCTGCAAATCAGCAGATTGTTAGAACAAATTGCAGCACATGACTTACAGGCAAGACAGAACCTTCAATACATCTATATTTTTCAACACACTCATCTTAGAAATAAAGACTGCAAACTGCTGATGTCAACACTTCACTTGACTAACTAACTGACATATTTACCCGCATTTACTCCTGTGAAAAATCGTCCAATTATGAGCAGTTCAAATAATCCAGTGGGGTAGCTCAGGCCCATCAACAGAGCAGCCAGTAAGGCAAATGCATTGTTCATCAGCAGTGTCCCTTTTCTGTGACATAGAGAATATTTGAAAAATGAAAGGAGAGCCGCACACTCTAGGCGCTCAGATGCAATAATTGAATAACCTAATATCCAATGTTTCAACAGGCAAGCTATCTGCACCAGGGTATAGAGAATATTTGCCATTAATACAACATTTATTGAAAGTGCCTTGTGCAGATAGAAAAAATACATACAGTCAAATGGATATTGCTAAAATAGTAATAATAGCCTATGAGTAAAATTGGAGACTGACACAAATATCCAAATGGGATTTATAGCCAGTAGCCACTATTAACAAAACACTTCTCTATACCTCCCAAATTTAATAGCCAGTGTTCCACCAATAGTCGCGCCAATAAATCCACCTATTGTGAAAATGGACACGATGCTGGACCACAGTAGAGTGAGGTATTGCTCTGAGATGTTCTCTTCATAGCGCTCCAGCCAGGTTTGGTTGATGAAATTCTGCACAGACTGGACAAAGAAGGCATCCCTTACTCAATACTGCCTTGAAAAGAGAATGCATTGCTCACAGCTGAAATGTAATCATAATTTTCATTATTTTATTATTATTATACAGTTGTAAGATCTTAATTTGATCACTCTTTTGTTGCTGAGAATCTTCCTGCACCGCAGACAATGCTGATGAGCTTTGTGATTGACATAAATTCATTGAAAACCTACAGTTATATTAATACTATTGTACTTTTCATGTAACCTACTTTTGGCAATGCAGCTAATAGCATAACCACAGATGAAGCAACATTATGCATGAAATGTTTAAATCCTGTTAATGCAGGATTATTTTGTTGTGAACATATAGATCAAATTAAAATCCTACATCTGTGCCCCTGAATGTGTGTGAGAAATGTACCAACCACACAACAGTTACACAACAGTTACACAAGGCTACTGAAATTAAATGGTAGAATAAAAAAATACTCAAAAGAGTATTCTTGTTAGTGTTAAATGATTAGTCAAGATTCCCTTGTAGTGTGACCTAAGATTGAAATGGAATATAGTCTCCAGGATTGCATGTGACTGTGACTGTTTTCTGAACACACAGGCGTGGTTCAATGAGGGCAAAATACAAATTATTATCCAATGTCCTCATCATCTCATCAGTTCAATAACAACTAAACCTCTCCTCTTTAGCTATATACGTATAGTCAATTTAAGTAAACAAATATTGACAATATTGTCTTACCTTGGTGGGGGAATTGATGATCGAAATATTATAACCATATTGAAAGGTTCCTCCAATGCAAGCTGCACAAATTGCCAGTAGAAGGGATGTGTTAGGACACTGAAACCAATAACACACATACTTGGTGGATTAGCATTCCGCAATATGTACAGAATCTGTGCAGTAGTACTCTTCAACATTCATTATTAACAGAAAACGGATATCTTCAACAAGAGCAGCCTAATCATTATCATATTTTACTATTAGATAGCTTTCAGAAGTTTTCACAAGTACAGATCAACTATGTTTTAGCAAAGGTTATTAATTACAATAGCCAAGTGTAGACAATGAAGTAAACTATAGGTTTCTTTAAATATGTTAATAGTAATTTCAGGCCCCATTTGCAGATGAAGGACACTTAAAACAGTGGGCTTAGTTGATATGCATTATAATACATTTATGTAACCTATAATTCACGTTTAAACTGTCATTACAAGCAATTGTAATAATAATAATAGTAATCATAATAGTAGTAATTATAATACATTGTCATTACTGTGTTATTACTGTTGTCATTATTATTACTAATATGGTAATAACACATTGTTATGGTATTATTATGCATACCTTAATTTTCTGTTTTGTTTCCGTGATACCTTCAAGCAGAGGTTGGTATTCCGTATCTCTTTTAGTCATTTTGAGTCCTGTACTTTGTTTAATCTATAGATTTTGCTGTCAAGCAAAATGCATTTATCTTACAAGTGCAAAGTTTGCTCTAACGTACTCATCCTTAAGCAGAGTGCCGTTCGAGAATGTGGTCGATGCGCAGTAAATATACTGATTATAATACAATTGATCAGCTGTTTTAATCAGTGTCCCATCGTCTGAGCATAACATCGAATTACAGTCTAAGTTAATTCTGCACTCTTTACACAGCAACCATTGATTAAGACTGTGTGAAAGGCATTCCTCTCTCACACACCGGTTACAGATAATCTATTCTGTGTGGATATCATCATCAAAAATAAAGAAAATCTGTTATGCCTACCCTTTTCTTTAATTCTGCAGACTCTTCATTACAATCCATGTTTGGTTAATTGAGCCAGAACATTCAATAGGCACCATTAATGAAAATTAGGCAACTGCAACCTACTTATGGATTAAAAAACCTAGGCTCTTTATGGCCTGGTAACAGCCAAGGGCACACAACAGTTCTAATGTGTGATTCCATTGTAGCCTATGCTGTATAATTATCACTAGGGCGTTTGACAGCACACATCAACATTATTTTACTCTGTGCTACCAGTAGGCCTATGCAGTACATTCACCTCAAGCTGATGTGAAACAAGTTAAGAAATTGCACTCTCCACTGAGGTTGACTATCCATTGTTTTGATGTACATGTACAAAAAAACAACAACAAAAATAATAAGAGGTAGAATATAATATGGAAATATGGGATTTCACCCATTTTCATTAGTGAGGCAATTTCCCTCTTTGATCATAAAGACCTCATTGTTTGTGAAGTCAAGTGACCAACAAAGCTCATAAGCCT